>NC_054548.1:22845946-22880946 GCF_017654505.1 Polyodon spathula
GATGGTGCAGCTTTCAGCCTGCTCTCTTGAGACCAAGTACAGTTTATAATATTCATTTTGTCCGTTTCCCCTGGTGTCTGATTTTGGGCAAACAATGTCCAGTTTGTCTCCAATCTGTGGATACAGCACCAGTCCTTGTCCAGGAAGGAAACTAGAAGACAACAAGAAATGGGTCAAGCCATGTTGGGGGGGTCATTCTAGAAATAACATAGCACCTGTAGGAATTTGCTGTTAACTACAGATAAATAATCTGGTTGTCAGTGGAGAACAGTCAGACCACAAAAGAGGTTATTGCACATGGATTTTACTGCTTGAATGTTTGTGGCAAGTACCTATGAAACCTTCCATTTTAAAATCAACCACTTCCTTAATACCCAGGCTTTCTCACATTACCTGTTGTCCTTACAGTTCAGTTAGCAACTGAATTTCAAGATCAAAAATGATTGGCATAATTGAAACATCATGGGTGCACACTCTTGGACATAATGAAATATTGTTTTGATGTCCATACCATTGATTCAGTTCATGAGTTTCAATGTGTTTTCTTGAAAACTGCAATATGTCTTTTCAAAGCAGGCCACTGTGCACTACTGGATTTGTATGAAACAAAAGTCTTTTCATGCCAGAATAAGAGTGTAGAGGGATGAATTAGTTGTAGTGCATCTTATTACAGATGAATTCCTGTCCTGTGCTCGGTTCTACAGTTCCACACCAATCCTCACCTCCAGATACACTGCATTTGCTTCAATTAATACTCGGAAGGAGGATGTTAAACCTGCAGTTACTGATAGAAGAACCCAAAGGTCCCAGGCACAGGGTATCGGTTTTATATTACTGCACAGGAACCACTCATACTAAATTCAAAACATAGGTCCTCGAAACAAATCCTAAAACAATTAAAAACACTCCAAAAGCCCATAGATAATTTAAAACAGTCTTGTGCAACTTGCTCTGTAAAAAGGTGGTGTCTTTATTTATTTATTTATTTATTTTGATAAACATGAGTCAGACCCATCAGGTTAGGTTATCAGTACTAATTCAGTGTGTAATTCCAACAACCTCCACTTCCCATTTGACACACAGTAGTCTGCATGCAGATTTATACTCTCATATTTACATGTAATCCATTTAAATTTTGTCTTCCTACAATTACCTTTACAACTTGCATATAAGATTGAGTTTTACAGCTCATGGCAATGTGCCACGGAGTCTCCCCTTTCATGAAAACAAATGGTCTTAAACCGTCATTCAAGAAATGCAAAATTAGACATTATCATTAACTGCAGTAGGGTTTCTGGGAGGACAGTATGTGTCCAGAGGTTTAATGGAATACAAGCATCTCCCAGCTTCTAATGGGTTAATGAAATGTAGCTGCCATCTGCCAAACCAATCATGTATAAAACAGAGAGCAAATCAAAAAAAAGAGTGCCGATCGGGGACAAGAAAGAAGGTTGTTGAGCTTATGATATGCTAACTATCTCAAAAACAAATCCTGTCAAAACGGCTGCAGAAAGCAGATAAGATTTCTATCTTTTTCTAACAACAGAATTTGTATGCACTTGTACCGTCTTGCTCAGACAGTGCTTCCAGCAAGTCTATCAAAGAGGTGAGAAAGCACTTGTTATTTACAGTCCAGGCGTTAAAGACATTATGGCGGCTGCTTTTTTTTCCTTTAATGACTGCACCCAGTCTATTTTGAACTTTGTTGCTATTAAATACCCTTACTATTTATGCTGAACAAGGAGAAGAAAAGAAGAAAAACACTTTCTCAGTTTTTTCACTATGCAATTTTACATTTTGCATGATGCTATGGACCTACTTAAATTTACCTTAACCAAAAGACTTTGATTGGCAGAGGTCTAGTCATTAGTCAAAGACAAAAGACCAAAAGGATTTGAAACCCAGAACTTCTACTTGAACTCTTAAAAATCAGTGTACAAGGACTGGATCCTTAACCCTCAAACTTTCAGTACACAGGGAGACAGATGGGACTTCTACTGAAATAATTCCTAAGGAATTGTGCCAGATTCACGGCTTGCGGTGAAAATGGGTCTGGACTTGATTCCTGTCCTCGGTTTCGGAAGCTAGCAATTGGCATTTGTGCAGTCCAATTTAATTTTTTTTTTCCTCCATAAATAAAAACAGACTTCCAAAGTACATATTCTTGAGTAAGATATAAACTACTCAAATATCAAGTACTGGATACTTTTTGGAGGGTAGTGTATTATAAAAACAAGTATACAGTGTTAGTTAAAACAATCCCCTTTTGTCTGAGGCAGGAACCAGAACAATTAAAAAAAAAACTTCAAGTAAACACTAAAATCTTCTTAGATAAGATACAAGATTTTTAAAGATCACTTTAAAATAAGTAGTTTATTGAATTGTCTGTACAAACCCTTTCATTTTTTTTTAAACCTGTTTATTTTTCTAAAAGTGGAAATGGTTTTATTTAATCTCTGCAAATAGGAGTAGCGCTTGTGAACAGAAAAGTCTTGCGAAAGTACTGTAATGTGGAAAAAAATAAACACATTAAAAAAAAAAAAAAAAAAAAAAAGCTTCCAAAAGTTTTAATGCCTGAATTTTAAAGCTTGCTTTCTTTATTTAGTCTCCTCAGTATAAATGTATTGGCACCACCCACTGAAAAACAAATGCGGCATAGCAAGGTCATTAGCTTGCCTTCTAGATGGAGACATCCTCATTCACTTTATTACCTGAACATGAGCAGCCAACAGCATGACAGGTACGTTCAAAAACGACATATTAGGAGGAGCAAACAAAGCCAGGCCGCCTCATGCATATTGTCGGTAATCGATTTAACCTTTCTTCGAACAAAACACAGAGGGCCACACTAACTCAACTCCCCTTTTGTCATTTTCCTGCCATAAATATGCACCAGTCTGCATTGGAAAGGCTGATGGAGGCACAGAGCCTGCTGGACGTTTATCACGCTCTGTTCTCCGTTAACAAGCAAATACTTGCATGAATGGGCCATTAGCAATCATTCTCAAATGCAGAATTCAAGGTGCTTGGATGTGATCAGCCTGCTGATTACAGAAGGGTGCCCCTGTGCTTTGCAGAACACTTGCACTGGGTGGAATCTTTGCTATGCAATTCTTAAAGGTTAAACCAAAAAAAATAAAATAAAAATCAGGACAGAAAAGGCCCAAAAAAATCATAATGCACTAGGAAATTCCAGATTAAAACGAACAAACCATTTAGTTTAGTTTTTTTTTTTTTTTTCACCTGTGCATATCTGTGTCTTTAAAATCAAAAAGTTTCAAAATGTGTTATACCCCTTCTCCACTGGCACACCCGACCTGTGAGGGCTTGGTATGGTACAGGTTCTGGTGGTTCTACCCTTGAGCTTTATTATATTAATATAAAAGAAGAAGAAAAAAATGGAAACTAAAATTATAACATTTATTTACAAAAATATAGTAAAACAAAAAATACAGCTGTAACATGCATATAACTACAGCTCTCATGCTCACAAAGCTTCTTTTTTTTGAAAAAAAGGCACTAGTTTTGTAATAGAATGTGTACCCATTCTAGGCTTGTGTTTCAAGTATCATAACAGGCTTAAAATAATCAACTTGCAAAAATCTGCAGTTAGAGGAGGTGGTTGTCTGGCTTTTATTGCAAGTGCCATTAGACCAGGCTGTCTTTGAACTTTTTTTTTTTTTTCAAATGAAGGCCTACACCATCAAAAGAGTAGACCTATTTCAAAACACTGCTCTCACCAATTGCCCACAGCTTTCTCTTGCTACTGGGCTTTCCCTGAATGCAGCCTTCCATGTTCTCACATCTACAGATGTCCAAATGAACTGCTAATAAAAGAAAATGCTGGCTACATGCACCTGTAGGACACGGCTCCCTGGGACACTCAGTTCCACTTCAATGCCCCCGTCTTAACATGGTGGCTAGAAACAGTGGTACAAACCTCACAACCAGCAGAGATTTAAAAAATACCGTTAATCACAAGATTTACCATGGCAACGACGTACGTTAAAATAACAAGAACTACAGACGACAGGTTTAGTAGATTTGAAAATGAATTAAAAAAAAAAAAAAAAATCTACATTTTTTGAAAAAAATCCATCAGGTATTTTGTGAAAATGTATGTTACTATTTGAAAATTTGAGGTTTTAAAAAGACAGGAGGTAGAGAATTTGGGGAGTAAAACCTGAACGCAGAATGAGGTTTATCTTCGCTGCTACCAAGAATAGTGAAAGATTGTTGGTTTGGGGGGGGGGGGGCCTCAAAGATGGCTGAATCAAAAGAACTTTGTTTTCTTTTCAGACAACCTTCTTCTTGCCAGTCCCTTGTGTTCTTTACTCCTTCCCAGCATGTCCCTGTCTGCAGCACAAATAGATAAAAGAAACAAATCTCAAAGTGCGCCTAATCCTGCTGAATGGTTACAGCTAGGCCAGGAGTTAAAAGAAGAAAAAAAAACTGTTTGACTAACAGTTGCTCTAATATGGAGACTTAAATCATATAGAACCTTCATAAAAGCAGAAAATGAAATCCACCTTTACCATATTACACAGTACCAGTGAGCAAGAACTGAGAAGCTTTTCTCTACCGTCACCCTATCCCGAACCACAGCTAGGCCTTTCATATACTCTAATCCTGGCTTTTGAGTTTTGCGCTGTTCTCACACAATACTTTACCGCCCTAGGCAAGGCCGTTCTGCCTCTCAGCATTATGCCACCTTGAACATAGCCTTAAATCTATATGTTGCCATGGAATCACCCTTTTACCTTTCCATACATTGTAAACTGGATGGATTTAATGCATTATTTTTCTCTGAAAAGAAAAAATAAATAAATCGGGGTTTCATTACAAAAACAATCAGATTACGACAGCTAGTTACTCCTCTGGGCCTTTTTAGCTTTACTTCATTCATGTAGGATCTGTGTCTTTACACCCCCTGTCTTTAATTTGCATCACATCTACAAAGAACTAGTATGCAGTGTAATCTCCTTATTAACAGGGGCTGGGGTTGATTTACTTGAAAAAGCAAATTGTCAAGGCGGCCTGCTTTGTTTTTGATTCTGAACTACAAAATGGATTACCAGGGAAATCTTTATAGAGTTCACACATCTGTTAAGTAAAGAGAATTTACAAGGAGCATTAAATGGACAGACAAGGAAACTATGCCTATGGTTTAAATTGTCTTTCATGCACGACAGACTAAACATCTTAGTCTTTGTCCAATCAGGACTTGGTTAAACAAAGGAACCACAGGGGCTTTTCCATGCAGTTTGCCCTATCCCTCTCCATAATGTCCACTCTTCAAATACTGTACCTTAAATACAATCACACAACATAGTCAATGTGCCCAGATAGGGCCCTGCACTTTGAGAATTGGTCATTTTCATCAAAATATTTAAAACACTTGAGCTCCCTTATTTAATTTCCCACAAAAAGGTTTTGTTCATAACTATGCAGATGCATTATAAATGACCCAAGCAAAAACGGTTTTTGTGTCAGCAGCCAAGCCAGTCAGAGATTAGGCACACATGAATAACACTGTAATCACTTTTTCTCCAAAGAATTCTTCTAATTTGCAGTAAGCATTTTAGAGCAATCCTTTTCCCATGGTACTTTTAGGCTGGATTTGAAATGAATCTAGCCCAAGCAAGAACCTGTACGGTCTATGTGCTGCAGGTTTCAGAATGATCAAGAGATTCCACTAAATAACAACTTTATAAGAAAACAATGAACTTTAAAAACTTTTTTTCAATGCGACCACATCAAATAGAAACCTGCATGTTAGGCAGAGCCAACACCATGAAAAGGTTTCACCAAGAAGCTTTAAAAACATAAAAGCCTCAGCTATTAATAAATGCCAACATCCTTCAGTATTCCTATATAGATATATATATATATATATTATATAATATATATATATTATATATATAATAATATATATATATATTTTTTTTTTTTTTTTTTTTTTTTTTTTTCCTTAAAGATTAAATAAAACTTTTTTTTTTTTTTTTTTTTTTTTTTTTTTTTTTTTTTTTTTTTTTTTTATTTTTTTTTTTTTTTTTATTTTTGTTTTTTTTTTTTTTTTATTTTTTTTTTTGGTTTGATTGTTTTTTTTTTTTGTTTTTTTTTTGGGCCAATCCTGAACGGACTTGCAAAAAATATAGCATTATTATGGATTAGGGTATAAAGATAAAGATTTGTTAAGTCATAAAATATACTCACATTGAAAAATAAACAATTTTTTTTTTTTTTTTTGTGAAGATTTGCCGAACAATCTTTTTAATCCTGTTTTACAATATGTAGGCTTTATTTTCTTTTTTATTCCTAAACTGAACCCATGCTTTTTGTGCCCTAAAAAACCCCCCTAAAAATTGCAAATACCAGTTAATGCTGCCTTATGGGTCCGAAGCAAGCTGCCGTTTCCAGAGATAATTTCTCCATCATACAGCTTGCGCAGTCTGACATAACATATTAGTACAGCCAACTCTTTCATTAATCCCCGTTCTCTCAAAACAATCACTGTCCATTGCCTTTAGTTCATCATTCTGGAAGAATTCTGGAATGAGGGTGTGAAAGCACTACCAAAAGCAGGGGCTACTCAGGCATTTTGTCCCTTTAGTTGACCAAATTGAATCAAATACAACCTCCATTGCAGGGTTCAGTCTGTTCAATCAGCAGTGAGTATGCATTTGGTTACATACAAAAACACACATATCATAATGTAAGATGAAATTGCCCAAATAGCCCAGGAGGCCAACCAGGCCATCCAAAAAGGGTCATCAGTCATGCTTTATTTTCCAGTCACTAAAAAGGAGAAAAAATAAAAAATAAAAAAACAGCAGTTGACTAACAATTTCCCTGTAAAAGGTTATCACTGATAGGCCTGCATATTCAACCCAGAACTTTCCGATGTGATACATCTCAAAAGGATCAACATCAAATTAATAAATTCACATCAAGTGAAGGTTAATTTAAAAAGAAAAATGAGTAATGGGTCCCAAAAAACCAAAAGGCTTTCGTGCTGTGGAGTGTAAATCGTTGATTCTGAAAAGTTAAACCTATAGCAATACATCAGCTTAATGTCTACTCCATCTGAACTGCACGAGGTAGCTTTCTCTTCTTAGGTCCTTGTAATATCATACGCCTAATTTGTAACAAAGCACTGTTGCGTTTACCGTTATTTGTTGTTTAGATTAATTATAGACGAATAGATTAGGCTTACATGTGCAGTGTTAAAGTATTCTACTACAGAAGATGTAATTCCAGAAAAATAGAAATACGATCCATGCAAAATTAGGCTCCTGTCATCCGTCTTCATTTATGAGTTGTCCTGTGTATGTTGTCCACAGTGACCCTGCTCTCTGTGACGCCTGCAGCTGCGGACTAATCTCGTGACCAGTTGTGAAGTCGGTTGTTGTTTTGATGGTCTTTTTTTCCTCTCCAACAAACTCTTGAGCGAGTTTAAAATCCAGATTGATGAATGTATCCCATTAATTACAACCAATGTGTTCAAAATATGTTGGACTACATAGCATTTGAAAAGGCTGCTGACATCTTGTATATTAGGTACCACATGGTCAATTGTACAGTAGCACCTATAAAAACCCGCAACTAAAGCCTATACCCTTAACAGATATAGTTTTGTATGTTTTGTAGAATTATAAGTATGGAGCCGCTGCTTCCTGTTTTCCACAGTGCTATAACTCCCACTACATCATTTTCAAAGCACTTCTTCTTATCACAGCTTATCAACATTGTAAACCATTGCCACATTGCAAAACATCGAGCATGCAGAACCTTGAATGAACAGTCAGACCATTTCAGACTAAACGCGCCGAGCTGTATATCAGAAGAGTGACCTCTATAGGTCTGTGCTGATCACCAGGATCAATTCCTGTTCTACTTTTACTCTTGCCACTAGTGCGTTTTTCTAGTATCATGATTAATAAGCTATTATTTCAGAGCTACTTTTCAATACGTTGAACCGTATAAAACTATATACAAAAGTGCATTAGACCTATTATTACCAGGTTAATAATCTCAGTCATAACAATAGTAATGCTAATAGTACAGCATTATTTATTTATTTATTTTTAACTGGTTATGTGTACGGTAACGTAAAACACAAGTGCATTCGTAATTTGTTTTATCCTTGCACTGTTTCAGAAGGGGTTATTTTAAATGTAACTCAAGTTAACTAAACATACCAACATTAACACAAGTGAAATGGTGCCTATTGAATTTGAAAATTACTGTATTGTTAATAATCAATTTGACAACTTGCCTATTTAGCAATATCATCCAGTCTACACGTAATTCTATATTTTTACAGATAAATAAAAAAAATTGGAAAACAATACTACAAGAAATATGTATTAGTGTTCCAAAAAAAAAAAAAAAAAAAAAAAAAAAACGCAAGGGTGCCACACAGTGTATGTTGTATAAAGACTAAAATGTATTGCTTAAGATTGAAGCGTAATTCTTGATTTACAGCGTACCTTATCCTAACACACAGATTAAAACATAATAATTAACTTCATAATAAAAGCCAGCGGCTTTCTAGTTGTGTTTATTGTATCTGTAATCGTCGGTTTTATTTTCAAAACAAGCAATAAATAAATAAATAAAATCTCTCTCTCTCTCTCTCTCTCTCTCTCTCTCTCTCTCTCTCTCTCTCTCTCTCTCTCTCTCTCACACACACACACACACACACACACACACACACACACACACACACACACACCAGACTTCATTTAAATAAACCGTTCAAAAGTAGGCCTGTTCAATGCAAATAAAACTTCGGAGTTTAAAAGCATAACATACAGTTAAAGGTTTAAGCCGCAGAAAACTTTTCAAAGTTGACAATGTCATTTATTATAAAGTTCAAGCTTCTTTTTTGAAAGGCAGTATCACTTAATATAACTATTAAGTTAAGTTTATTTATTTGTGTGTAATTATTGAACATTTTAAGAGGCCTAGTAATAGACTTACTACTGTCTAGAACTGCATATTACATTTCTAAAACCGTGTTACATGCGATTTGTTTAGTAAAATAAAGCCGAATACAGGTGTAAATAACAGTGTATTCCACTGCCGATTATCCGAATAGCCTACTCGTATCTTGGTTTAATGGAGATTGACTTTTAAACGCAATTATTTTAAAATGATATATACAACCTTGCTTACTGAATATGGAAGGTTATTCCCTGCATTTCCATAGAAAAAAGCAGATACTAGGTGACACATTCCGGAGCGCGGTGTTGCAACTGATAAATTAGTGAACGGCTACAGTCATGGGTAGTCTTGTTGATTAGATATAAAACATGTAAAATACCGTAGACCACTTGTGTAGATGTATACATTTAAAAAATAAAAATAAAGCGTCAATAAAAGCTAATAATAAAGAACACACTGAACCTCCAAAACCACAAATGTGGATTGAAATCACAACACCGAACCCTTATTGAAGATCGTGTCATGAGGCTATTCTATACAATACCCACTGCGAGACAGTTTTTAAACGTGAATTAAGCCTTTAAATAATTAACTTGTAATAATTTCCATCTTGTGATTTTCTGAACCATGTATGTTGTAATCACGTTCACAATACGCACGGTGGAAATCGGGTTTATGCACATTCCTTATTGAATCTTTCAAAGGTAAAACCCGATACATTTAACCCGAATAGCGCTATACCCCTTGATTAGCCTTACTTGGTATTTGTTGAATTCCAGTAGATCGACTCCAAAACCGCCGAGCGGGACAAAGCAGTCTTGCATAAAATGACCACAACTCCAAAATAGTATTTCCAAACTGTGTCCCCCATAATTACTGGTATGATCGATCGCTCCAGTCTCTCGTCTCCAACCGCTGTGCACTTGTGCCGGTCGATCGTGTATATATATATATATATATATATATATATATATATATATATATATATATATATATATATATATATATATATATACAAAAACAATGTACTCCTAATACTTGAAACCATAAAAACGTCCTTTTTGTTTCAGTCCCAGATTTTCTTTCTAAAGAAACCCGTCAATAATATACGAGAATTCCACCGATCCACCTCGTTGAGATGCAAAGCGATGCACCGTCCAGGGCACAGTGCTAAATCTCCTAACGATCCGCGTAGAGATGGAAGCACTACCAGTCTGGTTACTGCCGATGTCCTTTCTGCGTATTCTTCAAGGTATATCCAATTTCTTCAGTATCACAAATCAGGAGGGATAACCAATACAGATCCAAATGTATAGGTTTGGTTAAAGTACATAAAGACAGTTGATTTGATCAATAATGTTTCTGCAAAACAACTTTTTTTTTTCTTTTTTTTTCATATATAGTCACAACAGATGACGGTAGATTTGCGACCTGTGCTCTTCAGTACCGGCTAAACCTGCTCCACTGTTTCTTCCTCTCAAAGCTTAGTTGGAAGTAACTGAGTGACTGATCCTGAACAGATAGTAGCATTTTCTACCCGCAAACTCCGCCCATGCCAGCGCTTATTGGCTCATCACTGGGAAACGTTATGTCAGTCAGAACGACACAGTGAAGTTGATTAATCGACTAGAACCGGAAAAAAAAAAGTACCAAATGGGATAGTAAAATAAAAATAACACATACATGTAATAATTATTCGTTACACCGATATTCCCACAATAGTGTTCACGTCTAGAAATGCTGTAACTATATGTCTGTGTGAATGTGTGTGTGTGTGTGTGTGTGTGTGTGTGTGTGTGTGTGTGTGTGTGTGTGTGTGTGTGTGTGTGTGTGTGTGTGTGTGTAATTACACTTATAATCAATAATTATAATGATGGGAATTGTTAAATAAGATACAAACCCCCTATATTGAATCATCCAGGGAAATATTACCCGTGGAAATACACTGTATATTTTAAATAGACCTACTATTAATTTAAATATCGATCACACATTGGTAATATTAATAATGAGTGAATTGTGTAATGATGTGTTATTTATTACAATTGTACATGGAAAACTGTCATTTTACATTTTACATTTTACATTTTTTATTCTTTTTTATTTTTATTTTTATTTAATTACTTCAGGTCAAAGCGGCTGCCATGTATTTGCACCTTACAATTGTTACTGGGTAAGTGTGAATTGCAGTAGGGACTGTTGATTACTGAAAGATTTTAAACTTAATCGACAACTTGAATTGATTAAGAAAAGTGAATCACGAGGTCTGTAATCATGGGCTGGTAGACACAGACAGGATTTACAGGGCACGTTTTTAAAATGATTGAAGCTAGAATCTGATATTTATTTATTTCAATTTTTATTTTTATTTTATTTTTTTCAGATGTGAATGTAAACTACATTTGACCAGAAAACACTGATCCTTAGGTTATCTCTACAAAGATGTTTCAAAACCTTTCACAGTGTTTTTTTTTGTGTGTGGGGGGGGGGGGGGGGGGGGGGGGGGGGGGGGGGGGGGGGGGGTTATGGGGGGGGGGGGGGGGGGGGGGGGGGGGGGTGGGTGGGGGGGGGGTTAAAAAGAAAATGTACTGAGTTAACGAGAACAGTGAACAAAGAAAGTAAATAAACAAAACATTTTTGTATTTTTGAAGGTTTGTGTAAAAACGTGCTTTTGCATAGATCAACGGCGCCCACTAGCGTGGAGAGGCATTTTTCAAACACAGCACAGGTACCTTTTCTACCCAATATGGAGGGCCTACTTTTATATTGATCTCACTTTTGTATGGACCGAGTGTGTGTGTGTGTGTGTGTGTGTGTGTGTGTGTGTGTGTGTGGGGGGGGGGGGGGGGGGGGGGGGGGGGGTTAGGTTAGGTTTAATTTCGCTCAGTAATAATAATTAAAATTTAAATTGTTTTTATTTTATTTTGCATGTATGGTGTTGTAGTCTAGTTTTGCATGTATTGGTGTTTGTAGTCTTCGTGAAGATGATTTATCATTTGTTCTCCCATATAGGCAGTTTAACTATGAAGAATGTCTTTTGTCCAATAAATTCAAGTTTTATTATAACAACTACAAACATAAAACTTTTCAGCTCTAAATATGTTTTTATTTTAACGAGAAATGATACATATCTTTTTTTTTTTTTTTTTTTTTCCAGATACAATTCGCCATTGTGTATTGCAGTTGGTTCTT
Organism: Polyodon spathula; assembly: GCF_017654505.1. NCBI lineage: Eukaryota > Metazoa > Chordata > Actinopteri > Acipenseriformes > Polyodontidae > Polyodon > Polyodon spathula. The sequence goes on from NC_054548.1 coordinate 22,858,088, forward strand.
TCCATCAAAGCGAAGTTAAAAGAAGGAAAGTTAATGTAATTAGATGGAAATCAACATATTGTCTGTCATTGATGAGTAGGGTACACATCCAGTGTGTATTTCTCTGTGAATCACTTTGACACCGTTACATGCTTAATCGTTTTCAGTAAACTGACACTTAAAAATATAATAAAAAAAAAAAAAAAAAAAAAAAAAAAAAAAAACATATACTGGCGAAGGAGCGCGTATTTTCTTACTCTGATCCAAATAGCACTCAGAAGAGACTTATGGTTTTAAAACTTTATTGATTTGTATAATCAAAACCTTTCCGTTTTCGTTGCGAGTAAAGCTGAGTAAGTGAATTGGTTCTGATCTTTTAACAAAGAACATCCTTATTTAAGGGAAACATAAGCGAAAATTAATAGTCATTTTATGATCTGAAAATATATCCTATATATATTATTTTCCAGCTCAGGTTTCAGAAAAGTTTGTTTTTCTTTTAAATGTGTAGTAAGCGTAAAGGAAAATATGGGCCAAGTAATCTTCCTTTCTTTTTTGTCTTTTCAAGCTTTTCCCAGCAGTGGTTTTAATTTTAACGTATCACTTAAAATGTTTTTTTTTTTTTTTTTTTTTTTTTCTTTTTTAATATGACATAATAGCATTGTTCCTTTTTTGTAGCGCAAACCATCGTCGGTAATTGTGGGGGCGTTTCGTTTAACTTTGAATCAAGAGTAACCACACTTGAAACAACAAAGGAAAACATAACAATTCAATCTATATGAATACAGAAACTGTTCGGGTTGAGAATAATATCATATCTTTCTTTAAAATAATAAAGAAAGATATGGATTGGAATGACCACATCAAAGACGTTCTTTATTTGCAAAGTGTTTGTCTGTCTGTCGGTCGATCCGTCCAACAGTTTTTATTGAACAGTCCTGCAGTGTCGTGTATTTTTTTTTTTAGGCAAGTTATTTGTAGATTGACCCGACAAGGAATCATCCAAAGCTACTTTGGCTTACAGTAATGATTCGTTATGTAGAGTGAAATGCTTTTGTTAATCAGTTCAGACACAGGGATCTTAAATTGGGTCTTTAAAAAGACCCAATTTGTACTTTAAAAAGACCCAAACGTGTACTAATTTGAACTAATGTAAAAGGTAACAATAATTGTTTTGATCTTGATCTTAAGGACAGTTAAAAACTCGCATACAAACTTAAAATTCGATCATTACATTTACACTGTTCATTTTTATTTTCTAAATATAACTAAAACTATAATTTAAATCAACAGACTTGTAAGCTGGAGAAACCATTTCTTGTTTTAATATTTAGAAAGCATGACTATACATAGCCTATACACTGCAACAGATTTTACTTTGACACATTCAGACCACCAAACAAATTCAACCTGCTTTCCTTGTTTGTTTATACTCAAATACAATGCTGATAAGACATATTTAGATTTATAAAAAAGTGTAATATTATAATTTGAAGATAGTGTTTAATATTAGGAATAAACAAACTGAATTCATTAAACAATATTTAGTTTTTAAAACTTTACACGAACTTGTGTTTCATAATTTCTGAAGTCAAAAACACTATGCAGTAGACATTGGGTTTTGAGTAGCCTTGTTAAACATTTGATAGCACAATTTTTGGTACTAAAGATCTTTTCTCAAACATTACAGTAGAAGACATTAAGGGGGATAAAATCAATAGAACATATTCTTAATTGGAGTTTACAATTTACGTTTTTCCTGATTTACACCGTCAGAATGCATCACTAATATTAGTGTAGTTAGATTATTTATTAGGCTACATTTTAGAATCCTGAAAGCAAGTTTTGCCAGCGTGGAAATGCATGTTTTAAATTTGACATTAAAAAATGTATTTTTGTTTAAATATGTAGATTAAGCAATTTGATAACAAAACCGCCTCGAATTTCAAGTCAGGAAGATAAGACCCCGTGCTCTAGTGTTTCACACCTTGTAAGGCATCAGATAATTGGTTTTCTTTCCAGTGTAGTTTAAGCGGGGTTTTAATTGATGCAGAGATAACTGTGCTGTTGGGACAACTGACAACCTCGCTATGTATCATGTTGTGCATGCACCCATTTCTTGTATTTATGTAAACTAACCCTTTCAATCTACATTTAAACATTTAATTACACAATGCACATACTATACACATTTTATATATACCATGAGTGTAAAGTTAAACTTCACCTGTTTTGCCTCGGAATTGTTTTCGAATTACTGTACACTTTCAAGACGGCTATGTAGTCATACCCTTTTATGCGGATCAAAGCCTATCCTTTAAAAATTAAGTTACAAAATCATTTACAAGTTAATGTAGATTAACATATTTAAAAAAGGTCAGATTTTAGCATATACCAAGAACAAAAAAATACATCATTCCATGTCCACAAAGTTTTGAAATGTACATATTTTTATTTTCTCTGCAAGGTATTTTTTTGTTCAAATTCAAAACATTGTTAATTGATGCTTTACTTTATTAATTTCAGGCTACCAAATAAAACAAAAGGGGTTCAGCAGTGATCTTGAAATTTCCAAAGAGGACACTTAAATAATGCTGTGAGATACAAACGTTTAAATCCAACTACCAAAACTGACTGCAAGAGTTCTCGAGGCTATAAGAAATGTGATCTAATCCAAAACACCAACCACTTACTTGACTGTACAGGTCCAAGCAACACAAAGGGTACATTGTACATGGAAAGTGAAAATCTCTTACTGCTGGAAGCAGTTGATTTAAGAGGAGCAAGTTTAGGTGCATTGGCACGAGTGCATTCTGTCACTGCTCATGCAACCTACTTAATTATCAAAAATAACACACACAAAAAAGAAATATGCATTCCAGACTTTTATTTGTCAATTATACATATTTCCAGAATGGGGAAAAATACCAAAGTCTGAGCAAACAAATTATTCCAACCCCCCTGCCCAACTAACCCCCAAACATGCAACAATAATTTCCTTACCTGTATCAGGATTGACTTAGAACCAATATGCTAAAAGCATCATTGGATTTTTACAATGTACTTGAGATACAGTAATACTTTGGTGCATTGTACCCATTCAGGATGCAAAAAAGAAAAAAAAAAACGCACCTACAATTTATTTCTCACATTATATTACGGAACATTACATCACATAGGGTCTATTAAAGATTATAAAAGAAACTTGCTCTAATCACCCCTTCAAGAACTGTACTTATTTAGTACAAACTTTACCATGATCTCTTGAAGAACCCACTCTGGGAGACTGCAATAGTAAGTATTGGGCAAAGGAGAAAGTTTCCTCTGTAATGTTTTAACATTAGGATGGTGGAAATTCAGTTAAAATCATATGCCTCTTCTCATTAAGAAAGATTGTTGAGCACAGCCCACATCAGTATAATAAGCCAACTTGTCAGACTTTCCAGAAAACACTTCAACATGAAGCTACCATACAGAGATTAAAAAAAAAAAAAGTAAAAGCTGCAGTTTATTCAGTTGGTTTTAGAGAGAAGGATAGCTTTGGCCTGGACTTCCCCTTGCCCAGGATCATTTTTTGCTCTTCTTTTTGTTGACGCTGCCTCTCTTGATCTAATTTCATCCTTTCCTCGTGAATTTTTCTTTGTTGTTCAACAATTTTCAATTGCTCTTCAGCCTGTAAAAGCAAAAGACAAGGTTAAACCACTATAGTAAACAGGTTAAATCCTGGTGAAGAAATGAAACATGGTATCCTCAATGATTTACAAACCACAGACAACACTGTTGGAAATTGACCAAAAAAAAAAAAAAAAAAAAAAAAAAAAACACTTCATATAAAAATTCTAAAGATAGTAATTCAAATGCAAGCAACACATTTTGAATGCAATACTAAACTAAATTATAAATAAGAATGCCCTGCAGTTTAAGAGTGCTACCCTGCAAAGGCATACAACACTTCAATCATATAGCAAATAAAAGGGAAAAAAAAAGAAAAACACCATAATATGAAGCTGTAAATATGGCCAGATGGTTTGTTGGGGACACGCTTAAAATACCAGGGCAACACTTTTGTATTCTACAATGCATGTGTGTTTGCGTAGAATTAATACATTATACTGCTGTTATATTTTTTCACCTACTGTTTTCATACAATACTTTAAAACAGTAAAGCAAAAGTAGTTAGTAATCAATGAACACTACTTACACGATGTGTATCTGGGCACTATCGTCATTTGAGAGCTGACTTTTCAGACACTATTTTCATTGACTCCTGAAAGTGGGTCTATTAATAATCTTCAGCATTTCTTTCAAAAACCACATGAAAACGCATTCATACCAGTTTAGCCTGAGCATCAGCAATTTTGCGGTTATTTTCCTCCAATATTTTCTCCAGCTCCTCTCGTTTTGAACGTTCTTCTTCCTAAATGGGAGACACGGTGAAATGTTAAACAAAGAACATGCTGAAAACTCTTTGCTCACCTAAGCTTTCTCTCATCATTGTTTGTGCCCTGACTCTCAAAACAAAGGTAGCCTTAGTTGCCACCTGTTGCGTCCCACACAATTAGACAAAATAAATAAAACCAAATAAAATAACCAGTACCTTTATAGGTGCTTTTATTTCTTGACTTTTCTACATTTACGACCCTCCCACTCCCTCAAACACCAAACAAAACTAAACTCTGTGTGCTTCAAAAATTCCTAATTATATAGTACTTACAGAAAAATAAAATACATTTTGAAAGAAAAAAATCACAATCAACATCGACAACTATTAAAATACTTTACAGCAATTATTTTGTTAAAAAAATAGAAAGAATACGTAATAGTTTGGCTCACCACATTATGAATACCTACGCATTTACCTATACTCCTTTTATCAGCATTAAAAGTTGGATATTTACTGTCTTGTCCAGTGTCCTGCAGAGAGAGAGAGTGCTCCTCGGCTGCCATACGCACCAGCTTCCTCTTTAAAACTGACTTGTACTGTTAGCGTAGCAACACCTGCATCAGCAGCTCAACCATTTACAAGAAACATACAAAAGCCGAGCTGAGGAGTGCAGATGTTTATGGTAAGGAGGAACAAAAGTATATAATTCATCATTCCTAAGGCAAACAATTAATAAGAATACATTAACTGTTAGTTATTTATATATATATAAAAAATGCAAGGTTTAATCCAAACTAAGGAAACTTTTGGCCTCATATACAGTAAGCCGAAACCAAATTAAATCGCTGGGACTCATGGAAAAAAATGTGAGGACTAAATAAATATAGGGGCAAAATATGGATTGTCCTGAAATGTTGCCTGCAGTTTTGTAGGGCTGCTGTTTAATAAAGCCAAGTGGACAAACAGAGGAAAGATGAAAATTCTTACTGTGATTAGTAACGAGCTGCTGGTCAATACTCATAATTGACATGATTGCAAAATAACAAACATTCCCAATTTTTTAGGGAAAAAAAACTAAGCATAAACTGCATGAATGAAAATGCACAGACAGCACTAAGAACTGCATGAGACATTTTACTGCAGGTTGCAATTAACTTAAGTTTCATTGTGTCACTAAGAAATTATTTTCTTAACACCTGCTCCACACTAACTAGTGAAATTTTAATTACAAAACAAATCGTGGCAGAGACTGTGAACAAGTTATGGATACAAGTTTGCTCACTCATAATCAAGGCGCTGCCACAAAAGTCAGTCCTTTCATGTACAAAGCAGACAATAGCCAGTAAAACAAACTAAACCTGCAATATATGCAACTGATGTATATTAAGAAAATAAAAAGGAGAGATTGTTACTTTATATATATTAAAAAAAAGTGTTTGACCAACAACACATCTACAGTTCAGGATCCCGAGTGTCGAGTGTAAGCTAGAACTTAAGTTACAGTAGCAGGTTACTCTCACAGAAAGGAATTTTTCAACTTTCATTCCAGCCAGTGTCGTAAACAAATGATGTGTTTAGCTTCGCATTAGGCAGGGACAAACCAGGTCTTTTATAACCCTCTCCAGGAAAATAAAAGACAGTTATTAGCAGGTACTGAAAACCGGTTCTAAAGAATTAGATGGATTCCTTAATGGCTCCTTTGAGTAAAGTGAAGAGCAGCGTAAAGGGTCTAATGATCAAGTTGCTGGAATTTATAGTCTTACATCTAAGTAGGATAAAAAGAAAACAGAAACCACTTGCCAAAGGCGGGGAGTGCTGTTGAGCCACTTGGCCTGGTTTCAGACAGAGGGAAGTCACTTGGGTAAAATACAAATTGATTAAAAGGAAAGCAGGGCAGGTATTTAAAAATAGAGCAAACACTGTTTTATTTAATAAACAAGGGTTGAACAATAAACAAACAAAAGGGATGATACTAGTTACTGTTTCCACAGCCATGGCAAAAGTTTCCCCACGAATTTCACAAACAGTCAGCGAGTAGCAAGGATGTTTACATGCTTTGTCGCAGTCATCTTTTTAACAGTACCTGCTAATTGACAGGCAGAAGACTTGTGAATAAAGGGAACGGAACTCTACACATGACAATTTTTAAAATCAGACTGTGTACTGCTGCCCGACCTGATGATTTGGACTGAGCAAGAGTAAAGAGCCTGGACCTGAAAGTTTTGCCATGGACTGTTGCTTGCATTCCCAACGATCAAGCGTTACCTCTCTAGCTTTCTGCGCCGAGAGCTCAGCTTGCCGCTGTCGCTCCAGCTCCTCTAGCAACTGTTTCTCCATGATGCGCTTTGCCTCCTCCACCCTCCGGAGCACCTCATGCTCAATCTCATCTTTCCGCTTCTCCAGCTCCTCCTCCACCCGCTTGGCCACCAACTCTTCAACCCTCCGTGCCGTCTCTTCTTCGATCAGCTTCTCCTCAATCTCCTGTTGACGACTGAGGGGAGGAAAGAAAAAAAAAGAAATCTATACGTTAGTAGCGTAGGATTCAAGGTTTTACTTTAATCTGAAAACAAATGTTAAAAAACTGACACCCATTGGCGCTTTTGCATGCTTTCCTTTGCAATTCTGTAACAATTTTCATAAAATGTTAATTTCAGTAGCGCAAAAATCTAATATAGCTAAACATTTTTTGTATTTTGATAGGGTGTTTAGCAGGCTACAGACTCTTCCCCTAACACAAGTATTTCAAAGCAGGTCAAATGAATGAACTTGTCTGTCAACATAGTACAAAGCCTTTTCATTGTGGCTTCTTGGTGTTGTTCCACCTTGGGGCGTTCAAGTTTGGAACCATCATATTTCCTGTGCTTCACTTTTTCACTCACTTATGTAATGATCCTGTGTGAGAGCACAAATACAATACATGGCAGAATGTTTGGTTAATTTGAAAACTGACCTGTTAACATGGCAGCAATGAAGCATGGTTCTACGGCAAAACAGGCCGCCCCCGCCTTCTAGTCTTTAGATTTAATAGTATAGTGATTACACAGGTCTCCCCTAAAGGGGAGAAAATGATATGTAGACTCTGTTTACTGTTAAATAGCCCTGTTTTGACACAGACTGAAAAGCATTTCATGTCTCACGCATTACGACCTTTGGGCAAACCCATACATTCTTGTACCTAAGCAAACCTAACACCACATAACAAGTGTCTTCTTGGCTTCTAATAACACTATAAAAGAAAAAAAAAAAGAAGTCACAGCTTGATGTTATGCATCTCTGCTGCCAATTTTATTTCATAACTTTGGGGACCTTGACTATGTCAAGACCACCTACTGTGTGTAGTAACTTTCTATTCTCAGGCTACTATCCTATATTAATTAAATCAAGAAAAATCTATATTTTCATATTGTCAAAATAGTAAATATTTGCTTACCCATTCAAAATGTTAGGCTAAAAAGCAGCTTGGTCTAGAGTGGATTATCAGGTTAGAAATTCAATGTTTACCCTAAATGCCCATGTTAAATAATGCCAGTAAAAAATTAAAAAATAAATCCCTTTTTAAAATGTCTGTAAGCTGTACAGTGTGATAAATCTTGCTAGTATATAAGAAATATGTATGTTATACACTTATAAAAGGGGGAGGAAGGTTGTGTCCAATAGATAGAACAACTGAGAATATAAACAGAACTGTAAACAAACCAGTCCACTGTGCCAACTTTCAAAAAAGGAGAATTCACTGACAGACTTGTGAACGGATACCAATGAATTAAATTTCACTGACGAAAATATGACTCCCATTTCATAACAGTTTGATCCATTCCTGGCTCTACTAGCAGTTTAATAAGTCACACCTGAGCTTATTACCTATACACTGTGGCCAACCACCCTGGTATTAAAACCTGGAATGAGTGAAACTGGTATGCAACAAATCTTACTTCTATTCCTGTATTTTAATGCAAAAATACTGTGGGGCACTACCGATTTACATCATGCGAATTGTGAGATTTTACTTATTGTATGTATATACTGCTTTTTATACAAAGGTATCGCAAAGCACTGTACAGTACATAGCATGCGAGAAACGAATTTATTTTCCATATTATAAATTATGCACCAGGCCAATATAAAGTGACCTAATCAAGTTTTACATCATTATACACACTGGCAAAGCCGATTTAACACTAATACGTAGTCTTCCACAGAATGCATCAAGACACATTTCGTTACATGTAAATAAACTCATTCATGGACTCCTCGGTATTCTAACATATAAGCCCCATTTATGTTTAAAATTACTTTAAGTTAGCAAATCTAGTATTAAATACTAGTAATAATTAATTAATAAATAAATAAATGCCTATTAACAGATATACACCCCCTAAACCAAGTTTAGGACCTGCACAACTACACAGTCTATTTCTTAAGCAAACAGTGGAGGCGTACAACATTGTTAGATATTACATTTGCCTATGTATTATTACATCTGATACACAGAATGGCAATGAAGTATGACTTGGGTATCGATGCAAATCACATGAAATCGTGAAGACAGACAGCTTAAGCTTTTACACGCTGATACTATATATATATATATAGATATATATATAATATATATATATATATATTATCTATACACACACACACGCGTCGATACCTAAATTAAATGCGTAGGCCTCAAACCAAACTCGACTCAATATAGTACAAAATATTTGTATACATGCGGCTCTTTCAGACATTTTAGAAGTGTGTACAACATACGCCCGTGCTGATGTATTACACTGGTTTAATGTCATTGATTGATTTTGAATTACATGTCCAAGAATAATGTTACTCTGAGGCCTGGTTGCAGCCCGGGATTACTACCACACGACTAAATACAGTACTTACATTTTCCTCTGTCTCTCAAGCTCGGCTTTTTTCTCCTCTTCCTCCTTTTTCTGCTTCTCATCCAGACTACTCCTTTTGCTCACCGTTCGCCCGAATATGTCGAGTCTTTCGGGCGGAGTAGCAGCTCGTTCCCGTTCTCTTTCCCTCTCCTTCTCCCTCTCCTGTTTCTCCCTTTCCCTTTCCCTTTCCCTTTCCCTCTCCCTCTCCCTCTCCTTGCGTGTCGCGGCAGTGGTGGAGCGGGACCTGGAGCGAGACTCTCTCCGCCGGCTCCTCTTGGCTTCTTTGGATTTCGATCGCTTCTTGACCCTCTCCTTATCCCTAGACCGAGACCTGGAGCGCTTTTTGCTGTGTTTGCTGCTCTTTGTGTGTTTGGAGCGGGACGAGCTGCGACTGCGGGAGCGACCCATTATCACCACAGAAAACCTTACAACTAACTTAAAACAATTGCTTCTTGAAACGTTCGGATGCCTTGTTGAATCGTAAAAGTATATAGTGAATCGTTCCACCCTAAACCTGCGATAACAGTTCGGATTCCCTAGAAACTGTAAAGTAATTGCTAAGACCGATTTCTTTCTCCCTCAAGCAAAATGGCGTCTTTCTCCTTTCTCCCAGAATGCACCACAAACTCGTCTTCTCCCGGATCCTTTTGGGCTACCATGGTAACAAGGTCACACTGAACAGGAAGCTGTAAGAACAGTTTTGGGACGAGTTATTTTATTGTTGGCTGATCAAGATTAATTTAGCACTTTTGTTGACACATACAAAAAAAAACAAAAAAACACATACAGTGGCCACATGCTATAAACCAACGAAATTTATAGCAAGCAAATACCAATGATTTCTGAATCCTCACCTTTCCAAAACTGAATTATTTATGTATGCTTTCTTTAATATGCTTTCTTATATATAATATAATATATATATATATATATATATATATATATATATATATATATATATATATAATTTTTGTTTTTTTTTTTACATGGGTTTTCTTTATTTATTTGATAATCAACCATTATAACTAAAGAACTATATTAATTCCACATCAAGAGAGTGTCTTAAAAAGGTAATTAATCATTTACCATACAAAAGAACACCCTGGTAAGGGAGTGCTTACAGTTTAATTTCCAACCTAACTGCTATGATACATTTTTAAGTTAATCTTTATTGTGCACCTGTTTTACAGTGACCCCTCTTCAGAGTCATTCATAATCTTTTGACAATTGGTGTATTTTATTCAATCTAATACAGAGGCCTCCATCTGCACCATTGTTTTGTTTCATACCCCTTTGGAGTGTGTAGTGGATCCAACCTGGATAACATGAAAGGTCCGTTGTCTTATCCACCTTTTCTCTGTTTGGTAAATTTTCCCAAGGTCTCCAGACTCCAATTTGATGTCTCTCCACTAACAGAAGTTTGATGGAATTAAGTAGCTTAAAGCATTTACTTTTCTTCATTGTCACCTCCATTGTCTAAAACAGTTAAACCCAAAGCCTTTGAGGTGTGAATGTTCTTTTATCCCCTCCTAGAATCAGTTGATTACATGTGAGCTGTTGGAGGGAATTTTCAGCTAAGTTAGCTTTTGCTGCTAACATTAATAGGGGCGGCATCAGTCTCGGAGGTATGACTTCTGTGCATTGCAGAATCACAATCTAAGAAAACTCCTAAGGACATTGAGATCTCATTAGACTCACATTTTAAGACTTTTTTTATCAAATTCCCTTGAGATTCGACTCCATGTTAGAGATGCAGACAGACTTAATTTCTATCTTACTACATGACTAGAGACCCTACGGATCAAATTGTATTACTGTAGTTATCCAAACATGGTAGCATTGATCCTGAAAAATGTGCACGATGATATACATTTGTATTCTCTTTACCTGTTTCACAAAAGAGCTTTACCTCTGGAATACATGCAGATATAGTGTACAGTCCATCTTTTTTTTTTTTTTTTTCCTGGCTTCACCACAAACTTTTAATAATACACACATGTAAAGTATTTGTCTGTTGAGGTATCTGCCCACAATTTCATTTTATTTCTTTGACTGATCTGAATTCTCTTAATTGGATTATTAAAGAAAATCAAAGTCATCAAGCAATCTGGCCCAGCATTCCTTGTTCTGTAGTTCTTAACACAACATGGCATACATATTGTACAACCCTCCCACATTGTGCTAAAAAAAACCTCTTGCTGCATGCATTTTTTTTTAATGCACCGACTGACAAATGGTTAATCTTTTTAGAGCTTTGATGCTTTATCAGTCAGTCATAAAAACACATAGGTCAAAAAAGCTGAACCAGCCAAAAGCATGCAATAGTTCTTTGTTCATTGTAGAAATAGTAGCAGTGCAATGTAACAAAGTATATTCTTTCTGTTAAAATAACAGAGCATAGTAATAAAGTATATTATTTCTGTTAAAATAACTAAACACATGAAGGTCTGGGACCAAATCCCCAGTAATGTTGTTGAAGCTGACACCCTGGGATCCTTCAAGAAGCTGCTTGATGAGATTCTGGGATCAAAAAGCTACTAACAATCAAACAAGCAAGATGGGCTGAATGGCCTCCTCTCATTTGTAAACTTTCTTATGTTCTTGTGTTACTGTTTAGAATCTGGTTTTATACCACAAACAATGAGAAGTATCCAAATAAACACACAGCTTTAAAAGTCATTCCTCATGTGTGGCATAAAATTAGTTATTATTATTTGATGTATTAATTATAAAGGAATACTGTTTATGACTCTGCAGTATTTCTCGGGATCCAGTAAACAAAATTTAGAATCTCTTTAAACTGTAATGTAAATTATAAATTTTGGCAGTATTTGCCACAGATCAGGCTAGTTGGTTTGATTGTAAAAATGAAACCACAGTTACAGTGATAATAGTAAGTATTTATCCCCCTTGGACGTTTTCACAGTTTGTTGTGTTACAACATGAAATGTTGATGCATTTAGATGGGATTTTTTTTCCCTTTGATTCACACAACCTACTCAACACTTTGAAGAGGCAAGAGCATTTTTATTGTGAAACAACAGTTAATGAAAAATAAAAATAACTGAAATGTCCTAGTTAAATAAGTATTCACCCCACTGAGTCAATAGTTGGTAGAACCACCTTTGGCAGCAATTACAGCTGTGAGTCTTTTGGGGTAAGTCTCTACCAGGTTTGCACATCTGGATCGTGCAATATTCTCTCTTTCTTCTTGGCAAAATTGTTCAAGTTGAAAGGGGATCATTGGTGGACAGCAATCTTCAAGTTTTGCCACATTCTCAAAAAGATTCAAGTCCAGGCTTTGACTGGGCCATTCTAGGACATTCACTTTCTTGATTTTAAGCCACTCCAGTGTTGCTTTGGCTGTGTGCTTGGGGACATTGTCCTGCTGAAAGGTTAGTCTCCGTCCCAGTGTTGTTGCAGACTGAAGCAGGTTTTCCTCAAAGATTTGCCTGTATTTAGCTCCATCCATTTTGCCCTCTACCCTGACAAGCTTCCCAGTCCCGGCCGATGAAAAGCATTCCCATAGCATGATGCTGCTACCATCATGCTTCATAGTAGAGATGGTGTTATCTGGTTGATGAGCTATGTTGGGTTTACGCCAGACATAATGCTTTGCATTTAGGCCAAATAGTTCAATTTTTGTTTCATCAGACCACAGAATCTTTTGCCACATCTTTTCAGAGTCTCCCACATGCCTGTTTGCAAATTCCAGGTGGGATTTTACATGGGCTTTTTTCAGAAATGACTTCCTTCTTGCCACTCTTCCATTCAGGCCAGATTTGTGGAGTACCTCAGCTATTGTTGACACATGGACAGTTTCTCCCATCTCAGACATGGAATGCTGTAGGTCTTTTAGAGCTGTCATTAGCATCTTGATGGTTTCTCTGATCAATGCCCTTCTTACCTGGCTGCTCAGTTTTGGAGGATGGCCTACTTTAAGCAGATTCTAGGTGGTGCTGTATATCTTCCACTTCTTAATGATCGACTTGACTATGCTCCAAGGGATATTCAATGCCTTTGAAATCTTTTTATACCCCTCCCCTGATCTTTGCCTTTCTATGACTTTATCCCAGAGTTATTTTGAAAGCTCCTTCGTCTTCATGGTAGTATCTTTGCTTTGAATGCACTACCCAACTGTGGGACCTTACAGAGACAGATGTATTTAATCTGAAATCATGTGGACCACTTTTATTGCACACAGATGTATGAATTCTAAAGGCAATTGGTTGCACCTGAGCTTATTTAGAAGTGTCATAGCAAAGGGGGTGAATACTTATCAAATGAAGACTTTTCAGGTTTTTATATTTAATTGATTTGTTTTTACGCATTAGACGTGAGTCTCACGCATTAACATGCTATCTCACACTGACATGCATTCCTAAGATTAATTCACGCATTTTGAGTAAATGTTAGTGGTGTCAATTAATTGCAGTCAAATCCATGATTTAACAACAAAGTTGAATAAGACATTAATGTTTGTAACTTGGGTCAATGTCAAATCCTGTTTGCCTGTATAAGGTACCTATAGCCCATTTTGAGTAAATACATAAAGATTTTCTTTTTTTTTCCTCAGGAGCTGCAAGAGACAACAGTACATCGGGGGCCTCGGGCATGGGACTTAGAGCATGGAAAGCTGATTTCTAAGCTTTTGTACTGTGGTAACCATGGAGACTACAGTCTTTCTATATGGGCGCAAGAGGAGAGGAGGCTATGCAGGTTTTTTTTTGTGTGAACCCTTTTTTGACTGTCAAAAAAGTATGAATTCATCCAAAAAACGAGCAGCACATGATCAGGTATCTATAATATACAAACCCAATAATATTTGTACTGTAAAGTGTTTTTCAAAATGTTGATCACTATGACAAGGTGATATGCAAAATAAACATGTTGTTGTACTGATAAAGTTTCTTTTTTGTTAGGTTTATATAAAACAGTCTATTTTTTAATATTTCTCTTGTTCTGTCCACTGACTGTATGCCTAAACCGGGGTTAATATTGTTCCAACCAGCAAATAATTGTTTTTATTAAAATCCACTGGTTTGCATTGCATATAGAATTCTCACATGCCCTAGACTTTAATATGAATTAGGACATTTAAGTGTTTCATAAGCAATATTAAGCAGTGTACATTTTAGGAGAGGAGAGGAAGGTGGGGAGAAGGAGCAAGGGGAGAAGCGGGAAAGTAAAGATGCCGCAGCAACAACAACAACTGCAGCAACAGCAGGAGGAGGTCGGGGATGATGACTGGGAGGCCTTTTTTAAAGAACCTCGCGGAGGAGTTGTGCCCTGGCTGTGGGGCATATGGTTCCAAGGTGGCCATATGCCCCATGCAATACAAAGAGGGGGAACTAGTGTCCAAGTGGGAGGAGCCTGAGCTACCAGCACCTAGATGGGGGGAGTACGAGCGTCCAGCATCCAGACAGGAGAGCACAAGCATCCAGTGCCCAAGAAGGGGGGGGGGGGGGGGGGGGTGGTGGCAAGAACCCAAAGCCAAAGAGGGCGCTGTTCCCACCTTTGCCGCTAGGGGGAGGCTGCTTGTCACCCCCCCCTCCAGCGCCAGGGGGAGAGCAGCAGGAGCTACCTCTGCTTCCACCACCGTGGGAAGACTACATGCTGCTCCCACCTCCACCAGCAGAGGGACAATGCCTGCTGGTTTCGCCTCCACCACTATGTGAGGACTACTTGTTGCTCCCACATTCCCCAGCTGAGGAGAATACCTGCTGGTTTCACTTCCGCCAGCAGAGGGAGAATGCCTGCTGGTTTAATTTCCCCCAGTTCTGGCAGAATGCCTGCAGGTTTCACCTTCAATAACACCTGAGGGAGAGGAGCAAGAGCCGCTTCATCCTTCACTACCAGAAGGAACAGGACAGGATGCTGGCAGTCCTCAGCAGCTCCTGCATAGGCTGCTGAGGGGAGGACAGGGAAAAACAGCCCAGACGCAAAGAGGCCCAGCAGCGCCGCAGCCACTGCCAGAGTGGCCAACTCCAGCACCACGACTGGTCCTGACACCATCACCAGGGGGAGAAGTGGAGCTCCCGTTGCCGCCTTCTGGGCCAGGAACTCCCACCCTGGCTTCATCACCTGGGGATGCTTGCACATCACCATCCAGGGATGCCCGTTTGCCAGGTTGGAGGAGCCAGCCTTGATGTTGTCAGCATGTCTGCTGACAGCAGTATTGTGGCCAGCATCCCTGCTGCCAATGGTGCCACAAGCAGCATTTCCTCTGCTGGAGTATGCCACCTCACTGTCAGCCATTCCACTGCAAGCGGGGCCACAGGAGGAAGCAGTATGCTGGAGTGTCCTGCACCACTGGTAGCATGTCCGCTGCCAGGACTGCCCCAGCTGAAAGAGCCAGCCCTGGCGCTGTCAGCACATCTGCTGACAGCATTACCACCAGCATGTCCGCTGCCACTGGTACAGCGGCAGGAAGTGCTGTGGCCATAGTCCCTCAAAGGAAAACTACCAGCTACAAAGAAAAGGATGGAGATCAGGAGACCAGCTCCCCCAGCACCACTTTCGCTGCCGGAGATAGTGTGGCTGGAGCCCTGGTGGAGGGAGCTGCCAGCTACGAAGAAGGGGGAGAGCTCAGGAGACCATCTTCACCTGCAGAACTTTCACAACGCCTGGTTTGCCTTGGATGGAGGAGCCAGCCAGTGCATGGTCAATCTGGCCGTGGCTAGTGTTGATTTGAGAGGAGGACCTCCCACCATGGCCAAAACCCATTGACCAATTGCTTCCCCTATTCCTGGGCCGAGACTGTGACCGGGACTTTGGGATTAAGGGGGGAGGTGGCCGTTGAAACCATTTGTGCTGCGCACAAGGGGGGAGTGTGCCGCGCCCATGTGTGGATTTTGTGTTATGTGTTGCATGTGGTGTGTTAATGTTGGTGTATAGATATTGGTGCACGTGATATAAATGGGTCTGTCTAGCACAAATTATTTAAAATATATAGTTGTATTTAGGCACAGGTATTGCATAATCATTTCAAGTGCAGGTAAAGTCTGTAATAGTATATGAGCACAGGGTTGCACAAATTAGTTCACATGCTGGGATTCAAGTGAATAATAAATTAGTTATTGAATCCCAGCACAACTATATATATATATATATATATATATATATATATATATATATATATATATATATATATATATATATATATATATATATATATATATATATATATATATATATATATATATATATATATATATAGATATATATATATATATATATATATATATATATATATATATATATATATATATATATATATATATATATATATAGATAGATAGATAGATAGATAGATAGATAGATAGATGCACATTTTCCTCACTGGGGGTTGTGTGTTTGGTGAGTGGACAACGGGTGTGGAGACGAGAGAATTAAAAACTAAAAGAAAGAAAAAGTAAATATAACAGTTGCTTTGACTCACCATGATTGTTTATCTGTTCATCCACTGTCTGTTTTGTTTGTCTATTTATTTTGGCCTCAAGTGCTGTGTGCTGTTTTTTGTTTAAATCTTTTACTTGTTTCATTCAATTAAATGTACTGAGCACCGCAGCATCTCCGTTTCACCTGCCAGTACTGTCTGTGTGTGTTTCTTTCTGGTCTGACGTCACCCCTATAGCCAGCCTGCTCACAGTACCCTTTAATGCAAAACAGGAAAAATAACAATGCCCTGGCCTCAAACCCGA
This sequence comes from Polyodon spathula, assembly GCF_017654505.1. Lineage (NCBI taxonomy): Eukaryota > Metazoa > Chordata > Actinopteri > Acipenseriformes > Polyodontidae > Polyodon > Polyodon spathula. The sequence continues at coordinate 22,875,037 of NC_054548.1, forward strand.
ATCAATTACTTCCATTGCTCAAATAAAACATATATTCATGGTATCAATTGTAGACAAAAATGGAATATGACACAGGCAGCTCAAACAAGGAGGGAATCAACAGTAAGTTATAATATCAAAACACTATGCCTGTCCTCTTAGGTTAGTTTTAAAAGGGAAACCCATGAAGTATTAATTCAAGACTTACAGAATATTTATAAAGGTTCATATCTCAGCCAAGCATGAATTATAGCAGAGAATGGTTATATTGCCTAAGTCATGTATAATTATTATTACAGTTGTCAGGTCAGGTAGCTGTATATTGTGCTTTATTCAGTTTTTCACACATTGCACACATAATAAGGAGGCTTAATGCATGTTAATGATAATGGTAACAAAAAATAATTTGTAAAAGTGTTATATGTGATCCAATACATATTACCTGTATAATCCCCATTGGACTTGATATGGTTGTATTTAGGAAATACAATCATATTGTGTAATAGCAATTTATTCACTGAAGAAAATAAGATGGCACTATTTGTTTATAATGCGTTCAAATCCCTTATCCCATGAGGAACTCAGTCTTTAGGCTTTTTTTTTTTTTTTTTTTTTTTTTTTTTTTTTTTTTTTTTTTTTTATATTTGAACTATGTATTGAACTAGTTCTACTTTTACTACTGATAGATCATACCATTTGGTCATGTGTGATACATTCTCTTCAGTCAAATGAATTTATGCATTTTAGGCCCATTAAAGAAACTAGGCATGTTAAAAATATTTCTCAAAGTGCTTATACTGGTGGTGCTGTTTTATGTAAGACTACAACATGATCCATGGATGAAAGACAAACGTTCCTGAATTCTTCAGCTATAACCTCTTTGGATTATCCATCTGGAGTCTTTCATACAAAAGAACGGCTTTGAAGGCTGCATTATTTAGGGCATTTGTCAGAAACACACTGATGTTAAAAGTTTACTGGAAGAAGACAACCTTAGTTTGGAACGAACGCAACAAGAACACATTGAAAGTATACATTGCAAATGACTTACAACCTATCCATTCATTCTTTTATATACACTTTTCAATGTTACAGGGACCTATAATAAATGGTAAGATAACTTGTCATGTTTGGGTGCTTGGAATATATAAAAGGACACATGAAGCTTAATTTTGAACTTACTAACCACCTTTCCAATTATGAAGAATAAAAAATAGTTTAAAAAAACAAAGAGGATTGCTGGTGTGGCAGTATCTTTAGGACACTGTGTAGACTTCTTTGGGTATATCACTTGTTCATATGAAAATACTGTAGCCTGGTTTCTCCCCAATGTCAAAGGGAGAATAACAATTGCCAGATGTAAAGAAATCAGTTTGGACTTTAATTTTTTTTTTTTTTCGTACCTGTCTGACTGACCTGGCCCTGATCAATGTATACTTACTCCCATCAACATTTAGAATACTTACACTGTGAAAAGAAAAGGTTAACAAACATATTTCTTCTTTTTTGGATGTGAACTAAAACTTCAATCACAAATATATATTTAAATTGTCATTTTTTGTGTGTGGGTTTATCTTTTTTCAGTGCTCAAAATGACTTTGTAACAGAATGGTAAACAGATACATTATTAAAAACAACAAGAAACCATGCTTTAGTGATGAGAACACATGGAAGCTAGTCAGCCTGTCTGGCCATAGTTAACATACAGTTTACCAGAGTTGCTTAAGGAAGGCAAACTCTCACGAGAAACTACAAACAGGAAAAGAACCATGTCTATCAGTGCAAAAACGTCTGTCTGCTAATACCTGACTACACTTAGCTTGAACAATGATTGCTTCCTGGTACCCATGTCAGAACAAATGTGTGAAAACGGAAAAGGGCTCACCGTCATGTTATTATGTTCACAGGAAAGTTATTAAAACCACTCCGTCTCCTACCAATTAATGTAAATATTTGCTCTGGAAGACCTGCTGTGGTAAAATTTGTAATCAGCTTTCACAAAGATTCTTGACTTGCATGCGTGTCAGTCTTTAAACAGATTCTTGATAAAAGTAGGCATTTTCATGGTAATTACCTATATTGTTACCACCAGGTTTAAACTCTACCAAAAATAAATCAATGGACTACCACAGCTGCTAAAAAAAAAAAAAAACCTGACTTTTTGTGTTGTGCTTTTGTGTTTTTCAGCTGTGGGTTTCCCAGGTCCACAATAGGAACTGGGGCCACAATCAATAAAAAACAAAATTAATTTACTGGACATGCTATTTAGAACATATAGTATTTTCTGCTTATTTCACGTTGTGTTTGTCAAGGTTAGGGTAAGAAAAAGCTAGCGCAAGGAGACAAAAGCAGGGCAGCTGCACATCAGCCAATCATGTGAAGATGGAAATTGTAAACATTATGTTAAAAGAATCAGCCTTTTGCTTGCCCACCTGCACCGTGGAGTTGCACCCACAACTGGATGTTATTGTTGTCAGAAAATAAGGTTCTGTCCTAGTTTTAGGTTGATAATCCTGTCAGTCTCTTTTTACTACTGGTGCATGGCAGACCAAAAAAATATATAGATAATGTCATGTTTCATATGATTTTAATACGTGTATAGGGTAGGTCCAAGTTGGGCATTGTAAAGTTTCTCTGGGGAAATAATAGAAGAGGATTTCATATTTGTTTTCAACAAAATGCTATTTGACGTTTTACAGCAACATACCAAGTAGGTGTTTATAAGGGTGTTTTCTCCTTGCAAAATATTAACTTGTGTGTTTTATATTATAAAGATTTCTTCACAAAACCATAGGAATGTTTGAATATGGTTATTTGATCTGGTTAGCTAATTCTCACTTAACTTTTTTTGGTCACATTTTACTTATGAACGTATCTTAACTGTTAACAACTAGATTATTAACATCTTAACAAATGCTGCTTATTGTTTTGTAAATGGTTAGTTAATAAACAACAACCAATTTATTAACTAATAAAAATAAATAAGGTCATCTAAAACTGTTCAGCAAGCATCAGATTCCAACTTCAGGCTTATCAACACATTTGAAAAAAGGCATGAAAGAATGGTATGAAATGTTTTAGTTCTTAAATATTGTCCCTGGGTACCCTTAAGAGTTTAGGTGATGTTTCAACTAGGTCGTAAATGCCTATTTGAAACTGCATTGTTTCGCTTTGGCTGACTCTTCTATCTATTTGCAACAACTGATCAATGCACATGAGATTAAAGTTAAGAAACAAAAAGAAAGATTTTACAAAGGTTTACAACCACTGTATCGAGTGATTGATTTAATTGCCACCTTGACCACACATCTGTCTGTTAGTATGCCTGTATAATGCTGTTTGTACCAATCTCATTTGATGTCTATAAGCTGTCTGCCTGCCAAATCTAATTGAGATATTCCTGGGAATGTAAATGGACTCATGTTTTCTGTTGCTATTAATAATAACCTCAGCTAACACTCCTGTAAATATAAAATATTAGACTAGAGAGTTACTGCTTGCTACATTCATATGTCATAGATGTGACAGTAATTAATTATAAAATGTTTTTACTTGAATTAAAGAGACAGTTTTACACTGTCAGAAAAAAATATTAGAATATATGTGTGTGTGTGTATATATATATATATATATATATATATATATATATATATATATATATATATATATATATATGTGTGTGTGTGTGTGTGTGTGTGTGTGTGTATATATAATGTTAAATTGTATAAACAATAGACTAATGATGAACAATAACTACCCAATATGAATCAGTTTCATGTGAAACGATAATTTTGTAAATTATAATAATTAACACAAATTATATATAATTTTCACAATGCTTAATTTAAAAATTGATTTGTAAAAACCTTTATGTTGGAATTGGATTGAATTAGTGTCCAAAAAACAGTTGTATTTGAAGCATTTAAAGTTTAATATAAGTGAATGAACTTTAGTTGGAATGTTAGAATACAAAACAGCTGATACATTGCTTATAATGTATTGCTAGTGCTGTGTTTTGTGCTTCTTGTGCTTTAGGTAAAAAATGTTACATTGAAAAGGATTAGTTTGCATAGAACAATAAACATCAATACCTTAAGCTTAGACTTATCAAATGTTGGTCCTGGGCTTAACAATAGAAAGATAAAATACAACACGATTGAAGGTCTTTAAAGGATACCTTCATAATCTACTTTGTGCAGATCTACAATCTTTGACTGTTGAGGAGCTATAGTTTGTCATGTCTTTTAAGAATTAGATTTTAACATAAGTACATTTAGCCTTGAAATAAAATTCCTGTAATGTATTCTGATGTCATTTGTCTTTCATGGAGAATGGTGTAATTATATCCCCTTATATGTGTATATTTCTTCTTCTGAGAGTTGCAGAAAGCTTACTCTGATTGGGAGTGATGTCATATAGTCATAAAGTGTCATATGTACTAGGTCACAGGATTCTTTTCTGTCCAAAGGGTGTTTTCACAGCAGATGGGACTGAGTAGCAATGAGTTACTAATTCTGAAGATAAGTAATTATACATAGAACATTGTATTTTACAGATAACAACAACAGATAATAGAGTTTTTTCTTGTATTGGTTTTTATATAAAAATAATTTTATTAGTTAGAAATATCAGTTAACTATTACAAAGTCACAGTTCCATCTAGGTTGTAGGTGGGAGGGTCAGTTTCATGTAGTACATAATACCGTGGCTCCTGTTTAGAAGTTATTTGTGGAAAAACTGTGGAAAACGGTCATTATTAGTCAGCTTTGTTATTATAGAACGTAACAGATCTTCGGTAAAACTTTGGTGTCACCCCCACAGTTAGATCAGGGAGAACTGAAAATCACTTCTTTAAATAATTTTAGCTACCCTTCTTCCCCCAGACAGGAGCTGATATTATTTATTTATTTATTTATTTACATTTTTATAGTGCCTTTCATTACAAGGCCCTCAAGGCACTTTACAACATTTTACAATATTATACAAAATTTTAATAGCAAAGATAATTCCTATAGAACAATTAAAAAGGCGATACACAGTCAGTGCTAAAATTATGGTAAAAAGCCATAAAAATGGGTTTTCAATGCTGTTTTAAAAGTATAAAGATTCCCACTTTTTTGACTGAAAATGGCACAGCATTTTCAGTTTACAAGAGAAGGCCCTCCCTCCATCCCACACCATCTTTATTCACTCTTGGAACAATCAGCAGCCCCACATCCCGCAATCTTAGAGTGCAGCTTGGATTGTAAGGGGTCAACAACTCCTGTAAATAAGTAGAGGCTAATATATTTAAGACTTTATGTTAAAAGCAAAACCTTATAATCAATTTTAAAATGCAGAGGGAGCCAGTGGAAAGAAGCTAAGACAGGGGTAATATGCTAAACCTTTTGTTGTTTTAGTTAGAATTCTGGCATCAGTGTTTTGAACTAGCTGCAAATGAGACACCACACGTATAGGAATATCAATAAACAGAGCATTACAATAATCTATTCTGGATGAAGCAAAAGCATTTTTAAAGTCAGCTACAGAAAGAATGGGTCAAAGTTGGGCTATATTCCACAAATGATACAAATAAACTAGTATTTATTTATTTATTTATTTTTTATATGAGACTCGAATGATAAATTCGAATCTTGACTAATTAACCAGACATCTTTAAAAAAAAAAAAAGGAATGAATGAATATGCAATATTTCAAGGCTTGACAAATATGAGCACAGATTTTTTTACACCTTTACCAAGATCTCATTTGTTATTTATGTACAATGCTGGAAAGCATGGAATATTAAAACTATGCTCTACATGAAATGCAATTTGACAAGAGAGTAATCTTTAATTGTTTAAGAATAAGTTCAATAGCAATGACTAACTTAATGCCAAAAGCTAGCAACAGATATTTGTATGATCATTGTCAAAGCCTTGGTAAGGTTAA
>NC_054548.1:22885946-23046369 GCF_017654505.1 Polyodon spathula
CAAACACACACACATTAGGCAAGAGTGGTAGATATTTTCCATCAAAAACATAAAAGCAGAAAATAGAAAGCCTCTCTTTGTAGAGAATAAAGATGTGCAGGAACACTGGGCCCCACTATTGTGTAGGCGTGTTCTCATTGTTTACATGTCTGCACTAACCTCTGATGGGCTTCTGTCTACAGCGAAAATCCTGTGTCAGGCACGCTGAGTCTACCGTCAAATGTTGTTATCATTACTGGAAGGGATCCAAACATAGTGCTGAAAGAAAACAATAGCAACAAATTTAGAAACTGCTGGGAAAAAGAATACAACACACTGTTCATCCCAGCTTTAGATGTTACACCCTAAAGCGAGTTTCCTGTAAGCTCACAGAGATGTGTGCAAGGTTAACCCTTCAGTAGCACAAACGTGACAATAGCCACTGCCTCTTGACACTTTGACTGTGTGACGGAACCTTTTCCTCATAGGGGTGGTTAAATAAAGTACTACTATCTTTCCACCAATAAAAGTAACAGAGTATTACTGCAATGCATTATTTTACATATAGCAGCCTTAATGCCATAGTACTGTTGAATTTGGGATAATTTTCAGTACTACCAAATATTTGAGTTTTTTTTTTTTTTTGTTACCTCAGAGACCTTTAAACCAGTTCTATTGTTTTCCATCAACATAAAATAAAATAAAAAATTAATGTAAATAAAGACTTTGATTCCTAATGTTTGCTTATAGTTAGTTAGTAAGTTTACTTCAGAGTTTTTGATTCAGTTGCTAACAAATGAAAATACATACTGTATATTACAATGATTATAAATACAGTATTTTATTTACAAAAAAAGAAAACAAGAACACATTCACCATATGTACATGCTTTTGCAAGGCAATTGCAAGGAACCAACGCAAAAAACTTGTGTGACACACTGCAATCCTCTCTTTTTTTTTTTAATAATTTAGTCGTTGCCAATTACAAACACGTTGTCCTCTGAAGCGCGTGCCGTCAGCCGCCCGCTTCTTTACACACGGAGGATTCACTATGCAGCCACCCAGGAGCTACAGCATAGGAGGACAACACAGCTCCCAGGCAGCTAACAGGCAAGCCCACAGGGGTTGATGGTGCTCGGTGAGCCAAGGACACCCTGGCTGACTTAGACCCCCGGCGACGCTCAGCCAATTGAGCGCCGCCTCCGGGGAACTCCCATCCACGGTCGGCTGTGGAATAGCCCAGACTTGAATCTGCGATGCCCAGGCTACAGGTCGCATCCTGCACTCACACAGAGTGCCTTCACTGGGTGCACCAATCCAAGCAATGGTACACATCACAGAAGAAAGGTGATTTCAATGACAGCAGTGCCTTAACCAGATAGTCCTAGTTAAGAAACTTTTTTTTTCTTCTTTTTTTTTACTTATCCTGGCAAAATAAACTGTTTATTTGTGCTGTATTATATTTAAAACTCACAGATTTATTTCACCTAGAACAAAATTTAAAAGAAAAAAAAAGAAAACAAACAAAAAATCTCAGCTTTAATTGGTGATAAAAATCTATAGAGTTAAATAATATATATAAATAAATAATATATGGGAGGTAAAACTGTTTCAGATTTTTTCCCCTTCTAAAATGGATTGCAAGACACAGTCAGAGCACCAGTTATGTAATTCAAAAAAGCATTGTTACCTATTTGCCCTGAAGGACTGAGGCAATGACAAGTCTGGGATCTGAGATAAGAGAACTTATTAAAAGAAGAAACTCCACAGCCTCTTTAGAACAACAGCTTGACCCGTCAACAACAATGTGAACCTTTAGATCAGCCATCCATGCAATGAACATCTGAAGAGCACTGATTGGTTATCACTCTCATTTTGGAATTGTTCATGTGCTGTATGTCGTTTCATTGACAGTTTACATTCTCCTACCTTTTAATTGTGTAAGCCACCTCTTGAATGTCACAATGTTGCCTGACAATAACTATTTGCATTGCACTAACAAGTATGTACATGAAGCCGTGTCAATTACTTTCCTATCTGGAAACACATCTTGTTGTGTTGGTGTGGATGTGTTGACAACTATTAGCAAGGAGACACACAACTGGATGCGCAGAATACAGCAGAGTTCCACTATCAGCTATCAGCTCTAGCAGTCTGTGCAAGCCCTGCTCCTGATTAAGTGGTTTCTAGTTTATTTATTTTTGCTTTTGGGATAAATGTCAAACAGGAGAAACATAAAGGGCCAGAACCAATTTGGAAAAACATCTCAATTAAATAGTTGGAAATGAATGAATGAATGAATGAATGAATATCCAAGCATACTGGTTCTGTCTCAATGCATCCAAATTAATCATTTATTTAAGAAATGACTACTGCATCTCTTTACAAATTGACGGCTACCTAAACACTGGACAATGTCCACCACACACATAAAAAACCTACCTGTAAACAACCCAAGTTAAATTCCAATCACTGCCTGTCTACTGTGAACAATGGGGCATCCAGTTTGGTTTTTATAAAAACGTGGTTCAGCTACTTTTTCCGCAACTAGTGTGAACATTGCATTTTGGCAAAGAAAAAGGCCCTCAGTCAATTATTCCAGTAAAAATGATTTGCTCAATGGGTTGCACAATGCAAGAACATGCAACTTGGATCCATGTCAATTAAGCAGTAAAGAAACAGACAGTCATTTTAAAAAGATAAAACACAAGCAAAATGAGAAACAGTATATATTCCAAATGACTAATAAACACTTGTCCTCACTTTCTGGTAATTTCAGACTAAGTCAAAGGTCTCTTCAGAAGATGGAGCGGGGGGTTGAAGGTAAAGGATCCAACAAGCTGCCAAGTAGCTCCTCGTCACTCTCAGTAAAAAAGGAAGAACATTGTTCACCAAAATAGATTGTGGCCTGATGCCAAAGGAAATCATATTGTAACCCAGGGCTGAGAACAAACTGAAGTCATAAAGGCAGTCTGACCCCTCTTTGGGAACGTCACACATTCCCAGGCAGCATGAAGAAGTGTTGAATTTGAAGTTGCTTGATGCTCTATTTCCCAGTTAACTTTTCATTGCTGTTATAATAACACAAGGTCCCTATAAGCTGAGACCCCGTCAAAAAATAACAAACCCACCTCTAAGCTATCTCCACATGTACTGTTCTATCTTCCTTTCTGACTCTACTATGCTCTCCACCAATCTACGTCTTGCAATCCGACACTATTAGACTATCCATCATGTACCTCAGAATTACACATACCGTACCCAGTCTTTCCAAGTACTCCTAAAGTTATCCTCCCTAACCATCATGTGAACACCCCCCCCCCCTTTTACATGCCAACCCGGTGGGGTCCACCCCCCACTCTCTACCCCAATCAGCTCTCCGCTGTCTTTCCCGCTGTCCCCCTGTCCCTGGCAGGAACTGACCAACTTCTATTCTGGAGGGCTGACCCAGTTACAGGAAAAAATATGTACATGTATTTCCCCCTAGAACTCGCCTGGCATGGTCCCCTTCCCTTACAACACATGCATCTATAAACTGATGAACTAGGACAGACAACACATACAGTCTCTATGGCGATGGTGCTCCCCCTCTGTGGCGGAGTGTCCTGCCCGTTTATGTTTATTAAGTGTTTTACATTGGTGTTTATGTATAAAATATGGGTTACGAGCACAAGTGTTTAAAATGTATGTTTATATTTAGGCACGAGGATTGCACAGCACTTCATGTGCAGGTAAAATAATAAGAACGAGAGAGAGAGAAGGAGAGTAAATTAACAATTGCTATTTCGTGCTGGAAGCTCCAGCACAGTACTTGTTGGGTTTGTTCACGTTTGTTTTGTCTGTCTGTTTCTTTGGCCAACACGCCCTTTATTTTGTGTGTCTTTTGTTTTATTTAAATCTTCTGTTTCTTTATTATTTAATAAATATACTGACCGTGAAAGCGTCTCAGTTTTCATCTGCCAGTCCTGGTAGTGGAGTCTATTTCTGGTCTGACGTCACCCCTGCAAAGCCATCCTGATCACACCCTCCGACAAGCACCAGGTCGCTACTATATACAGTATGCTGTATATATATCAATCAAAATACATTATAGTCGATAACTAGTTGAGAATCCTTTCCTGGCTTCATTGGCCAGTTACTATTTTTTAGTTTGACATGCCTCAGAGTAATAGATACGAGGCAGCAAGTCAATAAAAACTTCGACATAATTTATTTATATGCTAATGTGACCTTCCTTGGGGATGAATTAGATATTCTCTCCATTTATACTTTGTACCAATAAAAAAAGAAACCATTCATCACCAGAAAAGCAGAATTACTGTAGGTGTGTTGGTCACTGGAACAATCTCAGACAGTTTGCAGACTGGCTCTTCGCCACCTTCCGATAAAAGAATCTGTCAGCATACTGTTCGCAAAGATCAACTTCCAAGAATGTAAATAACTGCATACAGTAGACAGAGTAAAACCCTAATAATACCTAGTGACATTTTATCTCACTTTGTATTCAAACAGGCCAATACCTAATTCCATCACTTCACATATCATTAGATTTAATCTATTTTATTATAAAATATTAACTATATATACAGTACTGGTATTTATTTATTCTCACATTTAGCAGCCATTATGCATCCAATGTTTCACCAAATACCACAAACAGGTGTGACTTTCAGTCCATAGTATATATTTTGAGCGCCTGTTGCAACAGTTTTTTTTAGTTTTTTTTTTATGATGTGGACACATTTCCGGTAAAGCTAGGATGAAACCATCATAACTGCCAGATACAGGAAATAAAAAAAAATAGGGTCATAGACAAAGATATTCCTACTATGCACAGGTTTCCAGACAAGTGGAAAATGGGACACAAGTTTGTCAAACAGTCCTATAGATACTGCTGGAGAGCACACAACTCTAAAAGGAATAAGTAAGCTCAACCGACATTAGCATGCAAAGTGTTTTTTGACACTACCACTCGGCAGCAGCAGAATAGTCACAGACTGGTTAAGCAAAGTAAATGTAGTCTGGAGGGGGGAGTACAAGTCCTGGGCTCTGTCAATCATAGAACTAGCTAGTTCATGCATTTCAATGGAACCGCCCCTCTGCACTCCTAAACTTTGTTCTAACAGCCCCTGTTGTGGTGTCACCATCTGTGATAAACTGCAACTCTTACCTGACTGTTACTCCTTTCCAATTTATATAAAATATAAATAGTTATAGTCAAAAAGAAATTCCTACATTTGGAATTTTGCTCAACAGATGGCTGGGAAGTCTATTTTTTGGTAACGTCTCAATTCTTTGTCTGTAAAGGGTAAATTCTGCACAGCCCACAAAAATACCACACATTGACAATACTACGCACACACACACACACACACACACACACACACACATACATATAAAAGTTACACAATCTTTATTAGGACATGCCTTTGGCCGTCTTTTTTAACACAGATTTGCTTCTCTAGTTTAAAATGTATATATATATATATATATAAAAAAAAAAAAAAAAAAAAAAAAAAAAACACCACTGTAATTTGTTTTAGATGTGTTCATCTATCCTTATTTATATCTTAAGTCATATATTTGTGCAATGCAGTGACTTCTACTGCACAGAATGCACCACTGCAGCCTTTGTAATACTTGTAAAATGTGTGTGTACTTTTTCATAGTGAGCTTGACAGTCAGGTACATGTGCATTATTATTATTGAAGATTCAATGTGTTACTATTCTATTTTGGTTGATAAAATAAAAATGATTAAACTGAACTATGAAAAAGTATTGCAAAAATCCTCTACTGCACAGGTTCAGCAACATAGTAAGATATTTTTGTTTACACTTACAACTCAATAAATAATCATTTCCAACACATATACTGGAGATATTATTATATAAAATCAGTATTAATAAACACAGTAAGACTGAGACTCCCACTCCCCTATAACATCCAAATTAGAGGACATTCAGCCCCGATATCCAAACAAAGAAATCAGAACTATATATTTTGTGAAAACTAATAGAACATGTTATAAAATCAAGGTTCTTTATAGAACATTCAAGATATTTCATTAAAGTAACCAGTAATGCCACACAAAACACCCTGTGTTGAATCAGTGTTTGATCTTTGATACTCACCACCTCAATAATGCAAATCTGGGAACTGAGATTGGAATAGTAGGAATACCTACCTAGTTTGAAACTACTATGTCAGGCAATTTCTTGCATGCAGAGAGCAGGTTATGAACTTTTAGACTTGTTTTTGTAACGCTAGTCATTATGCTCGGAAATGATAATGGCTATTTGCTTGTCAGAAAGTTAAAGCTTTTGTTTGCTTTAGTTAGCCTGTCTGACTGTCTCAGTCTGGCAGTCTATTATTTTAAATTCCAGTGGACTATAATAAAAAGCCTTTGTAAAATACCTAGAGTATACTGTAAATACATACAACATTTCAGTTAATGAAACTGGGGGTTATGCAGTCCACTCCTCATTTGTGTAATATGTATGTAAAATCTATTAATTCAGTACTATGAAATACTAGCCACTCGCTATCGTGAATAAATGAGCATTCTTTTGTACACTTACGCTACAAAGTGACAAAAAAAGGTTCCATTACATAACGCATACATGAACAACTCTTGTGTGACTGATATATTTCCTTTGCAAAGTGAAGTTGAATCGCCTCATTGCAAGTGCTATCAACCATGATGAGTAAGAGAGCAGATCTGACACGGCAAATAGTATGAACTTTTTTGGCAGGTACTTCTGTATCCAAGAAAATATCTCCCAATGAACAGTTTCATATGTGTTGAGCCATTTAGAAGCAGACTTAACAGCAGCTTTCCACCTCTAGTTTCCCCTATAGGAATGAGGGATGAGGAATGATACCTCCTACCTGATCAATTTAAACACCTTGCAGACTTGTTATGCTGAACAGTCATGGCAGTTTAAAGTACTCTTGCTTTAGTAATAATAATGCCGCAGGTAACCTATTCCAACACACACATATGAACAATGATAGGAAGATTTATAAATATCTTCTTAATTTGGTTAACCTTAACATGCTCTGTTTGAATGCCTTCCAGCTATACATTAACTACTTTCAAAAGTAATCGATTTTTTTTTATCTTCCAAAACATTTTTGACAATGAGCCATCTCTAGTCCATGAAAGATTTTTACAGTAATTATTATCTATTTTTTTATTCTTTTTTTTTTTTCTGTAAGCCATCTGTTAAAAAAAAACAAAAAAAACTATATGAGACAGATTGCAACTATGTGTCAATGTCTATAGCCAGTGTGTAGCTTACATTCACAGCTACTTAGAAACAGTCTGTACTATAAACTTTAAGAAACCCTGGGGTCCATCCATCCAATGACACTTGTGCCACCAACAGAGCCCTCCCCATTCAGTTCCTTTCTGGGGTGCTTCCGATTCTCTTGCAAATTAGCCAGCACTCTTCACAAATTTACGGCTTATTTATTGGCTTTTCTGGGTGGCTCAAAACATCTGGGAGGCAATCCTTCAGAGTGTTTCTCCCCATTCCAGGAGACAATGGGCCACAGAGTGATGATGCTGAGTCCATGAATAAATGTGAACTCAGCAAGGAATAATGGAGCTGTTTAATATGGATATTCATTACTCACTCTTAATTAAGAGATCGCTGCTGAAGTTCCTTTTCTGTCAGTCTGAGAAAGCTACTGTAACTATAACATCATGCTAATTCTGCTTGGGTTATGTTAATGTTCTCTCTTTTTTGTTGAGAGCAGCTATCAGAAGTAGCTGTCAGTTTTCCAAAGTTTCTTTGTGAGCAGAAGCAAGTGTGTGATAAAATATAACATGCTTGACCATGTGCAGCCTTTAGCAATGCAGTCTAATAAAAATAAAGAACTTATTTAGATTATACAAAACTTTAATTGAGCTTTTCAATATGGAGGCATTGAATGAACCTTAATATCTTAGCTCCATTACCAGCACACCAGAATTAATTTCTGCTTTGAAAGTAAAATCTATTAAGGGATATTATGGAAGCTGCTGGTTCTTGTGTAGTTTTTAGGTTTAATGACAATGGCATTTTATTATTAGTACCTTTCTTATAAGGGATTAGACACAATCAATTTTTTTATACACACAGGGCTCTGATTACAGAGAACACTGGCGATAATTTTTAGTTAATTACTGTACTTAGTAACTAGACTGACGTTTTAAACAGTACATTGAAACCTGTGTTTAAAAATAAATCAGTATACATGTTTCTTAGGTAACATCATGTTCCCTTTCAATTTGAATGACAACCATTACTGAATGGGAAGAGCCTCTCTGACTGTCAATCACTGAACAGATATACAAAAGCTGCCCTATCAGGGCCCTGCTGTGAGAAGGAAGTCCCTCCCATCTCCTGTTGAAGAGGGACGTCCTCACAGTAGCACATCACCATTTTCTTTCTCATCTCACTGAGACAGGTCGTAGATAGCTTTTGCTTTCTGGTACCGAGTTTGGCTGATTTTTTAGTTTGACCAAATAAATTTGATAAAACCACAATAAAATCATGCTCTCGAGCGTTGATAAGAGTGCTCTCGTTATATTCTTGTGTCAGTTTTCTGACTAGAGCTGGTTTTGACCCCTCTTAAGGGATTAGCGAACGGCCATTACTCTTTTCACTACACAAGGCCTTGTGTAGTGGATACTGTTGTGGTATTGTAAGGAGACTCCGCGGGCTTGCGGCGTCGTCCTCTACGCTGATTTAATTGGTCACAGCGACCAATTAAAAAAAAAAAAAAAACAGCTCAGGCCTTGCACCCTTCTCAAGCCTCGGGCTTTCCTAGCGTGGCTGCACTTGCCCTCGGTGACCACGCCGACTGAATCGGCTGCATACCCCGGCACCTACCGCGGTTTTCCCGCCGACTTGCGAGGCTGAGAGAAACAGCACCCACCTGGACCCGATTGACTCAGAGCCAGTGTAAACATCTTCGGCGCTGCCTACAGCTCAGCACCGACCGCACTACATGTCAGCAACGACCTCTCGGCACCGACAGCGCTCGTCTCAGCGCCAATCTCAGCACCAACTGAATCGGCACCGGTGAATCGTTTTGAAAGAGTCTGCAGGCTGCTCATCAAGAGCAGCAGCTTCACCAACGAAGCATGTCGGTCCAGTGGACTGGGTCCTCTGATGGTTTCCACCAGTGTGTCCGGTGCATGGCGAAGCTGCCCGGGCAGGATAAGCACCGATCCTGCTCCAGGTGCCTAGGGTCACGCAACCAAGGCATTGGCAGGTGAGCTGGACTGCTCTCCATGTTGGAAGTTTTCGAAGAGAACTAAGCAAAGGGGAGCAGCCCTATCTCCAGCAAAGTCTCTCACCTCAAGCCATGGGAGAATGAGATCAGTGGTCCAAGAGCCTCCGCAGAGGTCATCCAAGACCCCCCCTGCTACAGTGACCAGGGAACTCTCCCACACAACTGGGTCACCCTCCCCTTCCCCACCACTGGTACAGAGGTGCAGACACCTCTCAGGGGAGGCGAGATGGTCACTGCCGAGGTGGTACCACTCGAGGGGACGCTCACCACGAGACTGACGGTCACCACGCAGGCACCACTACCCTTCCCCAGGGGAAAGGAGGTCACCACGCAGGCACCGCTCCCCTTCCCCACGCAGGCACAGACGATCACCATCGCAGTCGCCTCTTAGGCGCCCAAGCTCGGCTGAGAGGCACTTCGCAGTTGGCGGAGACAATAAGGGCTCAGCAGATCATGCTGGAGGCCCTATTGAAATCTCAGGGCAGGATGCCCCCTACCACCGGGCAGCCCCAGCAGTCTCGTTCCCAATCCCCTCTACCTAGACCCCCTAGCCCAGGCAAACTGTCCTTCACAGTGTCTAGGTCAGATGTCTCAGACCCAGCCACCTCCGTCAGGCAGGCCACAGTGGTGAGCACCCTGCTGCCCATGCCACACGTGTCTCAGAGGGAGGAGTTCCGGGTGCTAGTGCAGCTTGCAGCTGCAGCCACGGATGTACCCTGGCCGGCGGAACAGGAAGGAAAGAAAAACCGCTTCATCCAGCAGAGAGAGCACCCACAGCATGCACTCCCGTTATGCCAGGACTTACTGTACTCGGTGCGCTCCTCCTGGAGCAACCCAGCATCTGCACCTTCAGCCTCCAAAACAGCAGAGTCTCTGCTTCTGACTGCAGGAGCACAAGAAGCGGGCCTAGACAGATTCCCCACTATCAGGGACAGGGTCACTGTACTGGTTCAAGATGCTGAAGAAGACATACGTGTCCGCATCGCTGTCAGTGCGAGCAGCGAACGCCAGGCCATATTGGTACTCTACCAAAACCAGTTGGCAGAGAGGCTGCAGGACAGAGCCACAGACGCAGACACAGGGGAGCTCCAGGCAGTGGCTAAGGTGATGACTGACCTAATAGGGTAGTTAGGTCAGGCATCAGTGAGGTTGCTGGCGGCGATGGTGGCCACTCACCAGCATTTGTGGCTAACGTACCAAGGTCGTGGAGACCGAGAAGGTGGCGCTGCTGGATGACCCCATTACACTGGGGCAGACTTTTGGGTTGACCATTGATGTGAGCCTTGAGAGGTCCCACAAGGCCACGGAGGTCGCCTCAAAGTTTTTGCGCCTTCCGGCTTACAGTCAGTGCCCAAGGTGGCATGCGCAGCCTGCTGGGGTAAAAGGGCCAGAACATCGCCTTCCACCCCAGAGTAGGCAAGCAGGCAGAGGCAGAGGCAGGGCCAGGGGCAGAGGACCACCGCAGGCCAGGGGTAACCGGTTCTCCAACTGCAACGACCCATGGTAAGGCTGCACCCAGGACTCCTGGGTGCTATCGAATATGAGACACAGATATACTCTACAATTCCACATAGGTCCGCCAGCCTTCAAGGGTGTGCTCCTCACCACAGTCGAACCAACGAGGGTGATACTCCTTCAACAGGAGATTGCCAATCTTCAAAGGAAGAACACTGTATGCTTGGTAAGTCCAAGCGATGCCCTAAGCGGCTTCTACTCCAGGTACTTCCTGGTGCCCAAGAGGGACGGTGGTTTCAGACCAATTATGGACCTCAGTGTCCTCAACTTGTTCCTCAACCAGAGGAAGTTCAACATGGTGACAGCACAGCGTATCCTCAAGTCCGTCCAGCCGGGCGACTGGTTCACATCGATCGACCTGCAAGACACCTATTTTCATGTCCCAATCTTGTCCTGAACACAGAAAATATCTGCACTTCACCTTTCAAGGCAACGCCTACAAATTCTGTTTGCTGCCATTTGGCCTCTCGCTGGCGCCCCGCACATTTTCAAAGTGCATGGATGCAGCACTGGCTCCACTCAGGCTGTGGGGTATTCGGATCCTAAACTATCTGGAGGATTGGTTAGTTAAACACTTGCAGAGGCACACACAAAACAGGTCATAGATCATAAGGCGAAGTCAGGGCTCTCAATACATCGACAGAAGAGCAACTTCATACCATCTCAGTCCACAGTGTTCCTGGGCATCAAACTCTGTGAGCATGCTTGCCTCACTGTCGGAAGACATTATTCGGTCATTGGAGATCACACTATCCCTACTCAGAGAGGACGCTTTCCTATAGGTCAAAGTATATCAAAGGTTATTGGGGCTGATGGCAGCTGCCTCAAGAATCCTTCCACTAGGGCTGCTGAGAATGCGCCCACTTCAAGCCTGGGTGAATACACTCAAGGTGCACCCGGTCCAAGATCGATACCAGCTGGTGCGAGTGTCCAGACAATTGCAGAAGACACTGGAGTGGTGGCTCCGTCCCGACAATCTGCGCCTCGGATCTCCTCTTGGATCCCCTCACAGAAGGGAAGTGATCACTACAGATGCCTCCAACCTGGGCTGGGGAGCAGTCTGGAATGGGAGAGGAATAAAAGGTCAGTGAAAGGGACATTGGCAGCAAGCACACATAAATGCGCAAGAGCTGCAAGCAGTGAGCCTGGCATTATCCCATTTTCGCCAGCAATTAGCGCACAAACATGTGCTGTTCCGGACGGACAACACCACAGTGGTAGCCTACATAAATCACCAAGGTGGCCTGCGCTCACCGGGCCTTCACCATGCAGCGCACAGACTCCTGTCCTGGACGCACAGAAACTTGCGTTCCATCAGGGCAGTTCACCTCCTGAAGAGCTCCAGACAGCTCAGAGTGGAGGCTACACCCTCAAGTGGTGACACAGCCGAGTCCACTTATTGCCCCCTATGGTTCTCGTTGGAGAAAGACGGGGGCCCCCTGGGAGTAGACGCACTAGCTCACCCCTTGCCACAGGAGCTATTGTATGTGTTCCCTCCACTACCATTACTACCCCTGACATTAGAAAGGATCAGTGTGGAGAGAGCACAGGCTTTTCTGGTTGCACCCAGATGGCCGAGACGCCCCTGGTTTACTCTCCTCGCTGACATGTTGTCGGATCAGCCGTGGCAGCGCAAGGACCTCCTAAGCCAAGCGGAGGGGTTATTATGGCACCCGAACCCAGCCCAGCTCCAAGTCTGGGTCTGGCCATTGAACGGAGCCGCCTACTCAGATGAGGTTTGCCAGATGCAGTAGTATAAACTCTACAGTCTGCTAGGACGCCGAGCAGTAGAGCCCAGTACCCATATAAATGAAAAGTTTTCCAAGACCGGTGCCTTGCCGAAGGTCACGATCTGGTGACTTGCCCCATTGAGACAATATTAACCTTCTTACGACACTTGTTTGATGCAGGGAAATCAGCATCCACTTTGAAGGTATACCTGGCAGCAATATCAGTGTGCCATGACAAAATTGACTCGGTGTCCCCTGGGGCACATTTCCTGGCAGTGCAATTACTTAATGGG
This sequence comes from Polyodon spathula, assembly GCF_017654505.1. Classification (NCBI taxonomy): domain Eukaryota; kingdom Metazoa; phylum Chordata; class Actinopteri; order Acipenseriformes; family Polyodontidae; genus Polyodon; species Polyodon spathula. Next base: position 22,898,751 of record NC_054548.1, read on the forward strand.
GCTCGGAGGCTTCATCCTCCCATGAAAAGTATGGTCCCCAAGTGGGATCTAGAACTGGTACTGCGGGCCCTTATGGGTCCTCCATTTGAGCCCATAGCGTCAGCAGAACTGCGACCTGTTTCATTTAAAGTGGCTGTGGCAGAGCAAAGCTCTGCCCTTTAAATTGGCAGGGATGGGGTTAACTTCCCCTACCTGCCTGGGTTTATTATGTTCAGGTGGCTGGGGTTGATTAGTTGATTAGGTTGATTAACGATCAATCAGCGCCCAGCCACCTGATATAAAAGGAGGCCTCTGCTTCTCATTTGGAGAGAGGGAGCTGAGGAAGCAGGTTGGTGTTTGTTTTGTGGTTTTTGAATTTTCTAAATCCAGTGAAGGCATTGCCCAGCCTGGAAACTTTATTTTTGTGAGTTTTGTTTTTGCTTTATTTGTGTTTGAGTATCTGTTATTTTGCCCTTGTGCACTTTATTTTTGTTTATTTATAATAAAATAGTTATTTTTTTTAACTGCAGTCTGTCTCTGGGCCTCTATCCACTCGCCAGCCTGCCACAGTGGCATTTTTAATAACCATTACGTCTGCCAGACGAGTAAGTGAGCTCCACGCGCAGTCCATCGATGACACATGTATGGCTTTCACTGGGAATGACTCATGGGTAACATTAAGAACAAATCCATCCTTTTTGCCAAAGGTGATACCCTCATTCCATATTAACCAATCTGTGGTTTTGGAAACTCTCAGACCTCCCCCGCACGAGTTAGAGGAGGTCCGTAGACAACACACGCTATGCCCAATTCAGGCTCTGTGTTGTTATTTGGATAGGACGACATCCTGGAGACAGTCCAACCAGCTGTTTGTCTGCTACGGGTCCCGCTCTAGAGGTCAGGCCCTATCAAAGCAATGTCTAGTGCACTGGGTGACAGATGCGATACGCTTGGTGTATGAACAGACGGACTCTGTTACGACCCATTCTACCAGGGACCAGGCAACTTTGTGGGCTTTCCTTTATGGCGATGCAATGCTGCTACATAGACAGGTTTAGTCAGACATTTGTGTGTTTTTACCGCCTTGATGTTACAAACCGAATGAGACCCTCTCTGGGCTCTAAAGTTTTGCAGGAGGCATACCCTTAGTCATCATGTGGGCTCTGAGGCTATCGCCGTGGGGTTGTACTCTGTAATCTGGAGCCAGGACAGCTTTGGTACAGCTTTCCCATTTGGTAATGGTTGTCATTCGAATTGAAAGGGAACGTTATGTTATTACCATAACCCTGGTTCCCTGAAAAGAGAATGACAACCATTACAGTGTCCCCAGCTGACCTCTGTTTTCGAAAGAAAATGGTGATGTGCTACTGTGAGGACGTCCCTCTTCAACAGGAGGTGGGAGGGACTTCCCTCTCACAGCAAGGACCTATCATGGTAATAACCTAACGTTTCTGTGAATTGAAAATATTTAAGGAATTTTATTGAGGAAGATTGAATACAGAATTGCCTGAATAACTTGCCATTGTCTATAGTAATGTATGAAGTAGTCATTTGTTATTTTGCTATCCCTGTTACACATCAAAAAAATCATAAAATATTGAATACTGTGAATTAGTGAAGTATGGCATATGTATAATGCACTGTTAACATCTTGCTGTGTGTAAGGCAAATTCATGAGCTGTTGGGTTTGATTTTCCTCACCAGGGCCTGAAGTAGTCTGTATAAAAATATTATAAAAAAAAAAAAAAAAAAAAAGTCCTGTGGTATTTTGCATACTCATTGTTCTGGATCTGCTTTAACTGCATGATATATAGCACTAAATGATAACTGTTGATTTAACACATAAACATACTAGCGGCCCTTCTGTGGTTCACTCTGTGACATTGGGTCCTATCAACTCTTGCGTTTCCTACATAGAAAATGTTACAGACCAAGATTTAGTTATTTTAGTATTGAGCTTTGATTGAGTTGTTGCTTTGATACAAACAAGGAGGCAGTCACTAGGAAGGAATATTAACAATTACACAAATGGATGGATGACAAATACCAGGAAATAAAGATAGGAGCATTGCATGGGCTATGGGGAACAAGAGAAGAACTGCTGAGATTTTCTATTCAGAAAATGTGCTTTTCCCTCACACAGACTTACAGCGTGTTGCTGCACAGAGCAGGAAGATAGATTGGGTTAATTAATGTGTATTCTAATAATGAACAAGGCCCCCGGTAAAGGTAAATGCTCTAGCAATATTCTGCCTGCACATGCATAGCCTTTTGATATTACTGTATAAATCTAATTTATGACTGTATAAACACTGATTAAATATACAGCTGATAATGCAGCTATAACAGGAAGGAATCAGGCATTCACAATGACCCAGCTAAATAAGACAAACTTTTTACTGAGACAGAAAATATAATATAACCCTAAAGATAAGGCTACTTTCATTCAGTTTGACATTGAGAGGAATAGTAGTTCCTGTACAAATTAGAAAAACTTCAGAGTCTCTATATAGCTCCAAGAGTTTTGCTGTTTTCACCATGTTGCAGTGGCAAAACTAAATCACTTACCATCTGTACCAGTACAAAAAGTCTGAAACTTTCTTGCATCAAATGTGAAAAAAAACAAAAAACATAAATACTGTTTATACACAATGAGATATAAGTCGTCAAACTAAAGTAAAATTGTTCTTCTTCCTTTATTTTTTTAAGAGTGTGTAGAGACTTTTCAAAAAGAAAAGCTAAATAACTGGACATCTGCCAATCATGTGATTCCATAAGTTGGTCAATGTCAAAATAAACCAGGGATCGCAATCAGTTTGATATCCACACCATTTATAGCAAACAATTTATTTCTGTTTTAAAACAGTACATATCGCAGAAAAAAAAAAAAAAAAAAAGAAAATTACTATGGTTTGAACTTGCAACATGACAGCCTCAAAGAGAATGCAGTCTTAGCCTGCTGCACCACTGCACAGTTGTTGAAAATTGCTAATTTTTGAAGCATACATCCATGCCTGACCAGCTTTAACTCAAAACCTGAACGTTCTGCTCAATTCTAGAATTGCTCTATTTCCTGTTTGAAAATATCTAGTTTCCTGTTTGGTAGATACCATAGTATGGAATTGTACACAAGAGTGGCATGTAGCTTCCTTGTCTAAATCTTTGATCTCTGATAAATTATAGTTCCTTGTTTAATTAAAATAAATGAAGGAATAATGTATTAGGTAGAAATAAATAAATAATTTTAAAAATGCATAGAGGAATATGTCATATTAATTTATTTGGCTGATCCTTTTATCCAGAGCAAATGACATTTGTATACCTATACAAAAAGACATTTATACAGACATTAGTGATTCTTCACTTATAGCATATGTGGAGTAATGGTTAGAGCACTGTGCTTTTGACCTGGAAGGTTGCACGTTCCATCCCAGGTAGGGGACACAGTGCTGCTTTACCTAAATTAGTCCAGTAAAAAACCCACCTGTATAAATTATAGGTAAAAAAAAAAAAAAAAAAAAAAAACTAATAATGTCACAATTGCAGATGAAAAGATGTAATGTACATTTAGAAAAGAATACCATTTAATTGTCCTTAAAAACTGCATACCTTGACCCAAGTTAAAAAAAAAATTAAAAAATCCCCACCTATGACCAGTGAAGAAAAACAGCAACTTAAAGTGCTCAGAGAAGTTATCTAATTGAATTTGAAGACTCTTTGGTACTGAAAAAATGTGTACTTTTCAAACTTTGCATATGATTTGTATTAAATTAGCTTTACACAAGGCTTATTTGTATCCAAATATCTCACAGGGAGCTCAAAGCAACACACAAACACATATGAGCTGACGGACCACCCTGTACTAGTGTATGAAATATCCTTAAGAATGCATATGCATATATATATATATATATATATATATATATATATATTTCCACCAAAACTGAACTAAAAACTAAAAGCAGGATCTCACAGTGCCTACTTTCTGATATCCTTTTGTCCTCAAAATACAAATCCAATGATCGTTTCTTTCCATAACGTGCTATACATCAGGCTTCTAAATTAACAAAATCTGACATATCCACTGAGCCAATCGCGTGCAGTATCATTGCCGTGTGACCCTATTGGCAGCACCAGGAGGTATAGTAGCGTATTTAATCTTGCTAATTGCTATTTTATGATTAAATGATGATTTTTTTTTTTTTTTTTAAATGCAAAAAAGTCAGTTTTCTAACGGGGTGTAGCAATGGTGAATAAGCGTTCACAAATAATGCTTAGAAAACTGTCATTCGATCGGAACTGTGAAACCTCCTAAATAAAAGAATTCAGTGTTTACACTTTCAATACTGTCCAAAAGTCCCTTCTACCATTATTTTACTTTCAAATATTTTCAAATTTCCCATATATTACTCTACTTATTACTCTCTTGTCTGTCTATTTACCATACACATTCTCGAATATCTTTCCCTCACTTTATTCATTATTTGATGAAGTAAAAAAAGAAGTGATATCTACTGTTTAACAAATTGTCAATGTAAAAAAAAAAAAAAGTTAGAAAAACGCAACAGCCTTTTAAAGTGGTGCTATCAAACACAAAAGCCCAAGTTAGGAGAAAAAATTGGGGTAACCTTGTCAAGCATCAAGCAAATAGGCACAATTGGAAAGGTGCTGGGGCCCAACATCAAAATAAGAAGCAACAATTGTATGAATGTCGGGGCCCAGCACCTTTCCAATTGTGCCTATTTGCTTGACGCTTGACAAGGTTGCTCCAATTGCTTCTCCTAACTTGGGCTTTTGTGTTTGATAGCACCACTTTAAACAGCTTCCCTTCAGGAAGACATGAGACATTCTCTTAGGGCATTGTGGGAAGCACACATTGACACTAAATATATGTCGTCCTTGAGTACAGCCAATGCAACGCTTTATGAGCAACACATTATCAATTTTCTGACTGAAAAGGTTTATATTAATATATTCTTACTTGAAAAAAAAATATTGCTGGATCCCATATCTAGTGGTTTCTCACTTAAATTTTAAATTAAAGAGGACTTTTTATTTGTTGAATTTGCTTCAATAGGCAACGCAGTCTCTTGAACCAGCATGACTAGATGAAAACCAACAAACTGCCAGCTGTGACCAGGATAAATCAGTGGTGGCCGTTGCTGGAATCTCCAACAGAGAATGCTTTTTTTCTTCCCATTTAATTGCATTCACCTTACTATGAGGACAATGTGTAAAAAAAACCCTCCCTATTATAATGCTACAATCATTTTCACTTGATACATATGGCAGAACAAATTAACCAAAGCATTCTGCTACATGACATAATACTTTTACTAATGCAGCAATCTTAATTGAATCTTTGAATCCTTCCGAAAGCTATTAAGATGCCCCACGGGTGTAAACTAAAGATTGCATATCTATTTGCCACAGCTTTTAGTTTTGATTCTGTGCACACTTATTCCAAAGGTAAGATTGTTCTGCTTTCTTGCTTCTGCCTGGTACATTCCTGTAAAAGCTTCTTCCAAGGTATATTCATCAGCGACACCAGTAGCTACTGAAAAAACCCTGAAGCAAATCCAAGCTTAATTCTTTATGGCTGTACACTTCACACTCAGCTTCACAACTGCTGCTTCAGCACAACCATTCTTTATTGGGAAGTAGGTTCTGGGCAAGACCAATCAATCTGAATGTATTCTCCTATTTATTTGTGTACTGGTAGAATATTAAATGTGGTAACAACAGTGTGAACATTTATTAATGTGCTAACTTGATATGGCTTATTCTGTATTTACATGTAAATTAGTAATAAGGATGTTACCACTAACCTTGCACTTTGAGTTATGAAAGAAAAATACATTGCTAATTTGTACATATTAAGTGATACTGCATAAAGGGTTCAGAAAGTATTTTTCTTTGAACATAATGTATTACTGCAGTGCTCTATGCAGTAATAAATTATTGTTTGTTATACATTGTTGCACATTTTCTGTATAATATAATGTGTGTGTGTATATATATAAATAATCATATTTAAAGAGCCATATGGAAGAATTAAATAGCTGTATATTAAGAGTAAAAAGTAGTGCAAGAACAAATCACAGCTACATAGCCACCAGAAAGACAATGCATTGAAATCTAGGTCAATACACTTTTTTTCTTTCTTCATGGATTACATCAGTTTTTGAGAAAAAAAACTACATGAAGCCAAGGGAGTCCTTTTTCAATCGACTGTCAGTAACATACTGTAAACAGCCTTATGTGTGGCATCTTGAAAGGCAGAGGTGGTGACACCCTTGTGTCGTGTACACTTGCACACAGAAACATTCTGTTAAAACACTGTAGTTGATATAGTGACACTATATTGAAATGCAAGATGCAGTTAATAACTGTGTAAGCATAGTGACATGTTCAAGGGCTCTAAAATAAATCTCAAGAGGCATGGCAGGACAATGTATAAAGAAACTGTAGTAAACGTAAAAAATAAACATTAAAGTCAAAACGCTACTTACATAGTATTAAAGAATACAGAATGGTTTTTAAAGAAAAATGTACTTTAATGATGGTATTGTCCCCAAAATGTAATTTAACTATTTTAAATGCTGTTTGCTTGAAAACATGTTTATATACTTGATAATGTGCATATGTTCAAAAAGGAATATTCTACAATATAGCATTGTGTATTCCTAGTATTTTAATGAAGTGCAGATTTCAGATTACCTTACCATTTTTTTATATTTCTTAATAAAACTAATGTTTCTTTCTTCACTTCATATCTCTGAGTAGTTCCAATCCTTTTTATGTCAAAAATGAAAAATATATAATGAATAACAAACAACTGGTATCATAACTATAAGGCTATCATTTCTATTTTGTGTCTTGGGTACACCTAAAACATTCTCAAGTTTTTGCTTCATGTGTGCTGAAATTCCTTTAACAACTTGGTTGTGTTTAAGTTATGCAAGACAGACCTTTTTTATATTAATACTTATCAATAAAATATGGTGTATTCTTGTTTCTAAGAAAGTGATATCCTTGATGGTTTAACACGAGACTTCAAAATATTTATTTATTTATTTATTTTATTTTGTATTTTTAGAATCGTGGGAAGCTGCTACATACCTTTTCCAGTCAATAAATAATTTCAGACTTTTCTTCAACAATCATTTTTGCACATTATTAAGCTTGTATGAACACATTACTGCTCTTTCATCTTCAAAGCCTAATAGTCAGATTACATATTACATTTAAGATTTTGCTGCTTACTCTCAATCAACTTTTACAGGAATGTCACTGGCAGCAGTCTACATTAACCAATGCAGTCATCACTGGATGGGAGAGGTTTTTTTTTTTTTTTTTTTTTTTGTTATGTGATTTCATTGTAAAGATTTGTTATGGGTTCCATCACTGTTTTATAAGTCATATGGCATCACTTGTGCTATATAAGCGTAAGCATTTGGGTATTATTGATACCTTTTTACAGGAGACACCACATAGCTGTTATTTTACAAGTAAAAAAATGACACATTCCACACTTCAGTGAAAAAAGTAAAGCTGCATTAATTCATCATGAGAAATGTAGATTGATTAAATCCACATATCACTGGGAGGGGAAATACTGTGTTCCAGAATTCTATCACCTCTATCCATCTCAATGAAGCCTTCAATGACTTCTAGAGAATAATTTCTGATTTGAATAATCTGCTTAAAAAGGGTTTTTACATGGAGTTATGGAACAAAAAAAAAAAATCCCAACTGTGATCATAATGAATATATAAGCATACATTGAGATTTTTAAACTACCAGCACAAATCATTAGAAGAAAATGTAAAAGTCCACCATATGTTGTTTTCTACTATCTTTGTACTACCTTATAGATAACAGCCTAAACAAATGTAGAATATTATAACAAAACTGTTTTCACCACATACATTTTTAAATTGGATGTCAATCAAACATTTTAATTAATTTTGTAACAGGACATTCAGCTCTGTTTAGGAGCTATAGCTATGTGATAACTGTGAACAGCTTGTCCAATTTATCTAAACAAATCTAACACCCTTGCATTCTTCATAGGTTGGCCACTAATCACATATTTACCCTTATCATTTCTGTGTAGATATAGAGCTTTCCAGTAGTCACTGATTGTTTGTTAAATCTACACTTCCTAACAGGTGGTTTAACTGTTTACACCCATATTGAGCTCTTATCTTTAATGCACTGCCACGCCTTCACAATCACACTGTAGTGCTAATGCTACTCAATAAGGCAAGAAGCACTGCTAGAAAGACTCAGCATGTTAATAAATTAAAACCTGATCTTAAATAACATCTGTGCTATGCCTACAGTGGCAGGAAAGTACCACGACCTTGATTAATTGAGCCCTTTATGTTTAAATTGCAAGTCAGATACAAACAGGTCACAAGATATTGCAACATAGATGGGGCTATGCCTGGGTAATTAATTTCCTAATTATTGATTATAAGAAAGGTCACGACTATGGGTCTTCAGCAAAGTAAAAAAGCATTCTAATGCTATGACTCCAGCCAAGAGAAGTGATAACGTGAAAAAAAATACTGTGACCCTATATAATTTGTAATTTGTAAGTGACTCTACAGCAGCAGTTGTTGATGCATAGTTCACCCCCCTAGTCTCTGTAAGTTGCTTTGGATAAAAGCATCTGCTAAGTGATTAATAATAATAATAATAATAATAATAATAATAATAATAATAATAATAATAATAATAATAACTAGAGTTGCCAGCAACACTACCAGTACCAAACATTTTAGCAAATAGTGCAGAATGCCAGTACCACAGTACTAAACACTTTAGCAAATAGTGCAGAATGCCAATATCAGTACCAAACACTATCAAATAGTGCAGAATGGCAATTTTACATAGTAACCATGACCCTATGTGCACTCTCTTAGGAGTTATAAGCCAGTTTTACATTTGACCTTTAGAAGAGTCAAAGGCACCGGCAACGGCATTTTTTGAGAGCGCATACATGGGTTACTATATGTGTTCATAGTAACCATGGCCCTATCTGCACTATAAGAAGTTATTAGACAGTTTTGTATGTGCCCACCATGTTTTTTATTGTAGCCATTTGCCTTGAACAACCATAAAAGACAACCACAGTAGGACCATGTGTGCCAATTTTTGGTTCAATCGGACTAGCAATTTCAGAGACAAAGGTTTTTGTAGCCAGTTTCGTATGTTGATGATATCATCCAACGTTTTTTTATAGTAGCCACTTCCCGTTAACACCCTCTAAAGACAACCACACTACGATCACATGTGCCTTTGGGTTTGTTTCAATCGGACAAGCGGTTTAGAAGATCTTTGCAGTTTGTGATTATGACGTCTGTACCGTGCAATTTTTTTCTATCAACCTACCGAATCTGGTGAGTTTTCGAGCAACATTTGGCGGAAAGAAAAAATAATAATAATAATAATAATAATAATAATAATAATAATAATAAAATAATAATAATAATAATACAGCAATAATAATAGGCTTCCAGTCCTACGGTCCTGGAAACATAATAATAATAATAATAATAATAATACAAGATAATCTGTATGGTTGTTATGTACAGATCTAGATACTTTAGCGTCACAAGCAACGGATACATTTAATTTTAATAATCTGTGCTAGATTAAGAGAAATATGTAGTCCTACAGTTTGTCCTTCATCCAAGTAAACAAAGGCAATGAGCTTGATATGGACTAAGGAATGAACTGTAGCACTTTAATACAATCATTACCTGCAGTTGTATGGTTTACCACAAAATACTCTTTAGTCAAATGCCTTAGTTTAAGGTTCCTGACCATCAAAGCACTTTTTTGTTATTATTTTCTTTTAAAACATACATGCTTGTCACATACAGAAGGGAAACATATTATAGGTATTATATTCCAGGGTATCCAGTGGCTCACCTAGTAAAAGCACTAGTTCTTTCAATGCAGGATGAGCTGCGTTTGAATCTTGTTCATGCTGAGTTGCCGATCTTGGCTGCGGACCCACAGGGAGTGCTGCATCGGTCTTTAGCTCGCATATTTATGTAAGTAATGTAAATCCTTTGGGGACAGTTCACCTCAGGCAGGGACTTCCCAGGCAGTGACTATTGTTTAAGTGATTATTTATTTTTAGTTTTAAACTGGCATATTGAAAAGGAACAGCTAGACAACTTTCATTCCCTTCTATGCCAAGAATAGGTTCACAAGTAAATATTTGCTTTTATAATCTTAGTTCCTGAAGAGATCTGTACGTGAGGATATGTAAACCACTTGATTTAAGCTTTCCATTCCACATTGACATGCAAACAGTTTGGGTACTTTCTTATCTGAAAAGAAAATACTTAAGAAGCATGCAAAGGAGGTGACAGTTCAGTGAACAACTGTGAACAACTTCAGCCCAGTAAAGGGCCAGTGTCTCACAACTTGATGTTACAAGAAGAATAAGCATCACAATTCATTATTTACACATCTGATTATCAATATAAGATAAGTCATGGTGAATGAATCCTGAATACAATTTTTTTGATTTTTTTATTAACAATATATTTTCACATGTATAAACAGACAATAATGAATAAAATAAGAACTAAATACTTATAACGCCAATCACTCGATACTTTTTACAGACCAGCTTAAGTCAGGAGTTTTTTGGAAACTGTGCAACGGTAAGCTTAGTACTCAGATAAGGATTTTGGCTCAACTTAAAATCCTGTTTGCTCATGTGAGCATGTATTTACAGCACATTACTGAGCATAGGTTTCCATGGACATTGAAACGATAGCTTGTCTCTGAATTAATAAGCAAGGAAGAGAGATACAAAGGAAACTTACTGGCCAGTCTATCTATAGAACTGACTTGTAAACAAAAGGTTGAAAACAGCACTGTGTTAACTAAAAGTCTAAGAGACACATAGAATTGAATATGAAAAGTGCTTGAGGTTAAATTGTCTAGCTGACTGATTGTACTTACAGCATTGGAAAGAGTTTCATTGCAGTGCACAAATGATAAAAAAAAAATGTTTTCACACTTTAGAAAAATAAATTTAAAAAAATACTACAAAACTATATAACACCCTCTGTGCTTTTCCAAACAAACTAATTGCTGTTTTTATGACTTTCAGGTGATTACCATTCAATCACGTGGCTCTACATGCCCCAGATATCAACCAGTTCCTACCCAGTTTTAAATAACTTTAGCATAACCGAGGCAGAAGTGTTAAAGGGACTAGGAGCTCTTTAAATAAACAAATCCCCTGGGCTGGATGAGATCCTCCTAATAGTACTCAAAGAAGTGAAAGAAGTTATTTACAAACCGCTAACCAAGATCATGCAACAGTCTCTTGACACAGGGGTTGTACCGACAGACTGGAAAATTGCAAACGTAATAGATCCACAAAAAGGGAAACAAAACTGAACCAGGTAACTACAGAACAATATAATATATTCTATTATATGCAAACTTATGGAAACTATAATATGGAAATATTATAGTTTCCAAAATGGAAAATTACCTACATGGTAACAGTATCCTGGGAGAGAGTCAACATGGTTTTAGGAAAGGGAGCTCGTGTCTAACTAACCTGCTTGATTTTTTTGAGGATGTAACATCGATAATGGATAATTGCAAAGCATATGACATGGTTTATTTAGATTTCCAGAAAGCTTTTGACAAAGTCCCGCATAAAAGATTAATTCTCAAACTGAATGCAGTAGGGATTCAAGGAAACACATGTACATGGATTAGGGAGTGGTTAACATGTAGAAAATAGAAAGTGCTGATTAGAGGAGAAACCTCAGAATGGAGTGTGGTAACCAGTGGAGTATCACAGGGATCAGTATTAGGTCCTCTGCTATTTCTAATCTACATTAATGATTTATATTCTGGTATAGTAAGCAAACTTGTTAAATTTTCAGATGACACAAAAATAGGAGGAGTGGCAAACACTGTTGCAACAGCAAAGGTCATTCAAAATGATCTAGACAAGATTCAGAACTGGGCGAGACACATGGCAAATAACATTTAATAGAGAAAAGTGTGAGGTACTGAATGCAGGCAATAAAAATGTGCATTATAAATATCATATGGGAGATACTGAAATTAAAGCAGGACTCTATGAAAAAGACCTAGGAGATTTTGTCGAATCGGAATTGTCTAGACAATGTGGGAAAGCTATAAAAAAGCCAGCAAGATGCTCGGATACATTGTGAAAAGTGTTGAATTTAAATCAAGGGAAGTAATGTTAAAGCTGTACAATGCATTAGTAAGACCTCATCTTGAATATTGTGTTCAGTTCTGGTCACCTCGCTACAAAAAGGATATTGCTGCTATAGAAAGAGTGCAAAGAAGAGCGACCAGAATTATTCTGGGTTTAAAAGGCATGTCATATGCAGACAGGTTAAAATAATTGAATCTATTCAGTCTTGAACAAAGAAGACTACGTGGTGACCTAATTCAAGCATTCAAAATTCTAAAAGGTATTGACAATGTCGACCCAAGGGACTTTTTCGACCTGAAAAAAGAAACAAGGACCAGGGGTCACAAATGGAGATTAGACAAAGGAGCATTCAGAACAGAAAATAGAAGGCACTTTTTTACACAGAGAATCGTGAGAGTCTGGAATCAACTCCCCAGTAATGTTGTTGAAGCTGACACCCTAGGATCCTTCAAGAAGCTGCTTGATGAGATTCTGGGATCAATAAGCTACTGACAACCAAACGAGCAAGATGGGCCAAATGGCCTCCTCTCATTTGTAAACTCTCTTATGTTCTTAAGTTCTTATGCACACAGCTCCTGTGAACAACAAAGCAACCTGGCAATTCCAAAAAAATATATATAGTACAATAAAATTACCCCAGTAGTACCTATAAAGCAGTGTATACTTTTGGTAGCTATAATTAAACATTCATAGATAATTGTTCACAGAAACAGTAAGGTGTCCCAAGCTGATGATGACACAATACAACACATTCTGGATTTGAATTTTAGATTAGGCATTATAAAGACTTACCACAGTATTAAAAGAACTTTGTATTAGTATTACAGCAGTTTTATTTCAGCACAGACTGTGAAACTATTTAATGTATTGAGAAGTGGACAAAGAGCAGAGCATACCAATGTTTGGCAGGAATTTAAACATTAATAATGAATAGTATGGTATTTCCTAAATCTTGTGTTTACGCTACACTTTAAACTTGATTTTAATGGCACCTAGATTTAAAAATGAATCATATTTAGGTATTAACTTAACACATTCTGTTTTTAATTGATGGATTTGGTCCTCTTTTTTCTTGAGAGTGGTTTACATACGATAGATTTAAGTGTAAAACACTTACTTGTGACAGCTTGTTTTGAAATTCCAGTGAGCCAGAGTGGAGTAAACGAAAGCCTGTAGAACTAAAGTGATCAGAGAGAAACTTCATTTAACAGCCTTTTTTTAAAACAGTATCGATTGACATTTACTAGCTAAGCCAGCTTGGTAGTTACTAGAGAGTGGGGTTCCTACAGACAAAAAAATAACACAATGCTCTCTGCCCAGTGGCTCATGCACAAGTTCAGTGACTGAGAAGAAGCTCTGATGAGTCCATTCAAAAAGCAGCTGTTTCTATCGTCACTTCTGACCTGTCGCCTCCTGTGGTCTATTTCCAACCCTTTCACTTTTAACTCAGTGCTTTGACCATTATCTTACCAAGATAAAAGCCAGGGCTTTGTATCAGTTTCAAACTGCTTGAAGAAGCAGATGCTGCAATTACCTTTTAAAAGCGGTAGGTGACCTAACCCTCGGAGAGGTGATCCATTTTATTACAGCTGTCCATCCTTGGAGTAGTTTTATTGCTAGCAACGGGGTGACAGTTCTTCAATAGCAATGATGACAGAGATTTAAACAGTTGATAGTTTAGTGCTTTGGCCATTGTCAAGGATATGTCAGAATGTACCCAACAAAGCAGGACTCGAAATAGTTTGGGGTGAATATGCCCATGTGACTGGAAATCGAAACCATCACTGATATCCACCTTCTTGTATAAGTATGCTGTGATTGTGTAAATTGCTTGTAATTGTTCTGATACTTTCTGCAGTGTGACAAGGGCCTCTTTAAAAAAATGCTACCCTGTTGTCCCACTACAGTATATAATGTACTACATCAACAAAATATATAGAGAATAATAGATGGCAGGGACTGTATAACAATGCTGTATAATTCTGGATGATCTGATGAAAAAAAAATCTCTGAGAAGCTTTAATTCCATGACACTAAAGAAAGCAATATCAGTATCAATGGGAATTACAGCAGAGTGCTAAATAAAATGATGCAGGTTTATACAGTGGTAATTACAGAGCTAATATCAACATTTTATGACCTTATATACTTCTGTTGTATCACAAAGACCAACATGACTGAAGATATCAGATATCAGACATTTTTACATCTGAAACACATCTGTAGGAACGTACGACTGTTTTAATGGCATGGTGACTAACAGAGGGAAAACCTGCTTTTACACATATTGGCATGAAAGTATAAAGAACATGTTCAAAAATACACTTTTCACATTTAAAACACTAGGATATTTCTATTGGGTTTGTACTGTTTATTTATTAAAAAGGTTTATTTGTTTCTACAGAAAGGCTTCTAAATAACATGATGGTTTAGTGGCGTTGTTTAGACAGTAGTTTAATGTACAGTTTTTCTTAAACTCCTGATGTCTGAGATAGAAAATGCTCCAACTGACACGTTGACCCCACCCTGGCTGGGTTCTTCAATTCCTGGGCTCCAAGGTAAAAAGCACAATGGCTTTCAACAGAGATGATCTCACTGAACCATGCAATGCCCTTTCTTCTGTTCGTTCATTCATACAATTGCTACTTCCCCTTAAGAGGAGTCATTTTTCTACTCCAAGTAGGAGCTTTTTATTTAGAGGCCCATGAACCGCTGTTGTAATGCTTGTGATTACTCAGGGCAAGACAAATGTATAACAAATACAAATATGAATCGGAATTTGGATTTGGGCTCAGCCCTAGTTAGACAGATATTCACAGTAATAATTCCTTAGCTAAAGTTTGACAGCCTTGTCAATGCTTTCTCTCTTTAACGGCACCATTTAATACAGAAAATACCAGTTACCAGATAATTTACCAGACATGTAGAAATCTACCAAATGAAATGCTGATTGATATTAACCAGAGTTTTTAAATATACAAAGGTATAATTTATAACATCCGAGTATACTTTTAATTGGCTTCTATTTTGCATGGTAGAGGGCCTCTATTCATCCTCCTGAGGGTGAGGGTTGTAGCTGTGAGGCAACATTCAAATTGGGGAAAATGGGAGAAAACAAATTCAGGGTAAAAAAAAAAACCCAACATAAAATAGTATTATGAAACCGGTTTGACGAATTACTGATATGTTCAAATACAATAAAATTTAATTTAATGTGCTCCAACTTTTAGATATCTTCTGTAATTTCAGAATCTGTTGGTAAGGAAATGCTGTATCTTTTGAATATTGCATGGGACATTAATTATGCATTTGAAATAAAAATAAAAAATACATATAACTAATTATTAATGTTTTATTACAGAACTATCTGTAGTAATGAATTGGTGTATTACATTTTTCAATGTTTTTTTTTTTTTTTTTTTTTTTTTTTCAGATCCTCTTCATTCCCAAAGCAATGAAATGCCAACCTGGTGGAAATGGTGCAATAAGAAAAGATGGGCTGAAATCTCATTATTAACATTTTTATGAGATTATAAATGGGTTTATATTTGGTTAGTGAGAAGGAACAATCAGAAGTATTTCAAACACTCTATCACACACCAAGTACATGTGGATTGCTCAATTTGTAAAGGTATGCAGGCACAATTTGTTATTTTTTTCTTTCTTTTATTTCTCTGTCATTACCATTTCTAATGAGGAAGGTGAATTTCAAAGTCAACCCACAGAAAGCTTTCTTTCTCCGAAAGGAGTTCCGTTGTTTCAGGTGTTGCAACATAAACAATCTGTCAAGAGCACAGCTCCTGAAAAACAACCCACCGAGACTCCTGAGTACAGCTCCTGAAAAACAACCCACCGAGACTCCTGAGTACAGCTCCTGAAAAACAACCCACCGAGACTCCTGAGTACAGCTGACAAGAAACCTCTAAACTTTATTGAAGCAGTTTCTTGATTACTTACTGATACACTCAACGAGACAGAGATTACATTTCACTCTGTTTGAACAGCCTAAGAATCCCTTTTATTTTTTCTTTGGCTTAGACAAACCATGCTTCAGACGAAAGGCAGGCACTTTTAGCCTTGGTTGCAGAATGCCACTTGTTTTTTTTTTTTTCTTTTTAAATGCATATAATGATTATTTAGCAAAAGCATTCAAATAGACAGTGTGAATCCATTATCAGTTGTTTTCCATCACCCAGATTTAAAAGTTAGTATAGCTTTAATGATTTTTTTTTTTTTAATTGTGTCTCCTTCATTAACACCTCTTTATTTATGTCAGGATGAAGCTATAACATTGTAAATATTGCAACAAAGTAATTCAGCAATTAGAAATGCATGCTTCATACCGGGAGCTGTGCATACTAGAAGCAAGCTTAGTTCACAGAAAAATAACACAATGCTCTCTGCCCAGTGGCTCATGCACAAGTTCACAATAACTTGGGTTGCTCCTGATTTGTGACCATCATAATTACGGTGCTCATGAATGTACCAGATTGGCAATAATATATAACAAAGTCCTAAAGAGCAGGAGTAGCACAAGCCTCCAGTCTGCCCTGGTGGGAGTAGACCAGTTTCAATGTATTCAATCATCAGCCTTTTTGTCCAGTGTCTATAGTGCTGAACTTTGTTGTGTGCTTCTGTCCACAAAGATTTAAGTTGAGACCACCAAACCTGTGACATAAGACACAGAACAGAGAGCTGGTGGAGGAGCTGGCAGTGCTTCTGCTGTTTCTATTACTATCAGTTTAGTATAGTAAGCCCTTTTCTAAACATTAAAGATAAGTAAAATGATAAATATAATGGTGTCCTCCTTGTCTCACAGCAGTCATTTAAAGTTAATGGAAGTAGCACATCCTTAGAGGCAAAAGATTACAGCTAACCAGTAGTTTGTCATTATGTGCTAGTGGTATTAGGGAAGGGCATTCATTTGAGAGGCGGTTATTTTACAGAACACTAGCTTTACAGTTAAACAAGCATATATCCTCTAGCAAAAGAACAGCTGGAACTGTTAGTGCCAGGAAAAGTTTCTGAGTTGTGAGGAGGAAATTTGATTTCTCCCCCTTAAAGTGCTCCATCTCTTTCCCTCTCTTGATCATCCTCTCTAATAGAGTTGTAATTAGAGATAGTCCTCTTTCTCCCCTCAGTGTTAATGAGACTCTTGCTCACTTTCATTAGTGGCCATGTTTTGTGCATTAATCAGAAGCTTCAAATTGGCTATGTCAAGGCTGATCAGAGGGAAGAAAGGCAGAAGGAACTATGAAGGAATGAGCAGCGGGGAGCCACTCTCAGAAACTGGGCTCCACAGGAAGTCATTGACTAACCTTTATCTGTGATCTGTCACTTGTATTAACTTCTAAACCATCAGCACCCCCATGGGTTACCTTTGGCTAATGAAGCGGTTGACAACTGCTGTTCAGCCTTTCCATCCCCCCATTTTGTTTAACCTTATGTATCACAAAGGGAAAACTGTAGACAGGCTCCTATTAGAAGGTCTGAACTCATCCAACATTCATAATGTTCCTTATCTATCACCAGAACATTGTCTTTACATCCAAACTCATCAATGTGCATTAACGTAGTTTGATGTATTCACCATCCATCTTCTACAAATGCAGGACTATAATGCTTTCATGTGTGGGCCATGGCGGGGTGTGCCAGCTGTTGCTGAAAATAATAACTTTAAACTTTTTTGTGTTTTACTTTTATTAACTGCTAGATTTGGGAAGGTTGTGTGCATAGCACAAAACAATGTAGCCCAAATACTTACGGAGTGAATGACAGTACAAAACAAAATTGACACAACCAAAGTGAAAGAGCTTAGTAAAAGACCCCACCAAAAAACAAGCATTTTCAACCACCTGGTCTTCAATCTACAGATATCATCTCTCTCTCTCTCTCTCTCTCTCTCTCTCTCTCTCTCTCTCTCTCTCTCTCTCTATATATATATATATATATATATATATATATACACACACACACACACACACACACACACACACACACACACACACACACACACACACACACACACACACACACACACACACACACACCACAACACTCGATATATCGCAGGTGTCGGGTTCCAATATGACTCCGGTATATATAGAGAGCCGCAATATAGCGAGAGACCCAGTGAAAAACAAATAGGCTAACAAATACTGCACAACCACTCCCTCGTTTTATCTGGGGCATCAGGGTCCACTATAAATCCTCTACGAAATCTGCTTTTTCTCGATGTTCGTGTAAAAAGCAGCACACTGTTTTAATTCATACAGCAGAGGGTAATTTCTTCAAACTCCAATTAATTTCATGAATCTTCCTCTCCTTTCTCAAATGCACAAACCCAAATCCATGCCTGACATAGGAGGAGCTGTTGTTAGGGAGCTGATGTCACTGCCTTGTGACTTTTGCTAGTGCTTTGCTGCCACAAGTGAACACCTCATTAGCTAAATCAAAAACCGCTTCAGCAAGTAGATATTTAATTTGCTTTGTGTTATTGTGCAATACTGTGACAAATAGCGAATGAATCTGGATCAACAATCTCCCTCTCGACCTGTGAGAGCACTGCACAGCAGGAATTACGTGCCCCGTACTGAATGGTTTGACAGTTCTTTCCTGGGGGAGTCGGAAGCTGTCCATTCAGGAAAGGGATGACGTCGCGGTACCAGGAGTCATCGCCCTAGTACGGTGAATTGCAGGAGACGTGATTGAACTAGCTGTTGGAGGGGGCAGGGCTATGGGTACTTTATGGGGACGTGACGTTGTGATCGGTTCCTTTGTTGTGGTTGATGGGAGGAAACAAGGACTGTGTTTTGAGAGACGGAGCTAAGTGGGTGTTTGTTTTGCAACCGTGTGTGTTTTCTGTCACCAGACTGATCGAGCACGGAGCTGGGAGCTGTAGCCTTGGGGCCAGCGATTCACTTGAACTTCACTGCACCTGCACTTAGCCGACATCACTTTACCAGCACCGCACCTACACCAAGAGCACTATCCGGAGATGAGTCTGTTTGTGTTTTCTTTATTATTAAAACTAACAGTAATTCTAAGTGCCTATGTATATTGCAGCTAAAGCATACACAGTTAGACAGTAAAAATGGGGATATAATGAGGGGTGTGTGTGTGTGTGTGTATATATATATATATATATATATATATATATATATATATATATATATATATATATATAGTTGATATAACATAAACTCACAAGTCAGATGTCATAACAATTCTTTTGAGGATTCCACTTTTTTTTGTTGTTAAGACTTCCTATATTGCTTTGTCTTTTGTGTAGCAGATTGTCGTGCATCCTGTCTTTTAACTAATGCATTCAAAAATAGACCAATATTGGTGCATTTTATTTAGACTGTACAGACTATTGCCAGCCTTTCTGGTGCCATTGGGATTTTTGAGGATCGCTTCTGCTCATATGTTTTTCAATATCCTTTTAGGTTTGGAAATAGAAGGCAGTTGCAGGCCATATATAGATTGATTGCAGTGCTGTGAAACGTTTTCCCATTAACTGAATTTCAGGTAACAATAACAGCCAAACCCCCGTGGTTGTCAATAAGAAAATATCAATTTTTCTTTCCATTCTAATGCCTGATACCTTGAGAACTGTTTTTATTTGTTTACCGAAATCTACACGACAGCTCGAGGTACCAGTATTCTAAATGATCCCAAATGCATTAACAAGGAAATGAAACAATTCTGAGAGTCTGACAGCTTTGATCCTTGCAACTGTCATACAGGTCAATACGGAATACTGCTCTTTGAGGCAGTCGGAAGGACACAAATTGCATTGATAATATGTAATATCTAAGAATGAAAAACAATATTAACAGCCCCATGGGTCTGCCCCTACAAGTAAATGTTAATTGAGTCTTGAATTATTTAACAGTTATCTTACATTAATAATGTTTTTTTTTTTTTAATAGTATCGCAAAGAGAGCAAGCAATAATCTAAGATTACAAGGGTAGATTGACTGTCAATCTATGTTATATGAAAATTATTATTATAATGTAGAAAGGCCTTCTGGGTAGTTCCAATTGGGTTCATCACTATGGATGGTACATTTATAGAATATTCCAAAATGATTGCCTCCAGCTAACAGTTAATTAAATTGGTCTATTAATCTTCTTCAGCTATTGGAACTTTGGCTATACTGTAGTAACATGTCACAGTGAAATTTACTAGAAAAAGGTTCAGCAAATATAGCTCAAGTGAACTTTTAACAAAGTCCAGAAACTTCTAATAAAAATGAAAAGGAAAACAATGTTGTGAGGGGACGAAGGTAAATGTAAACAATTTACTACTAAAATCAGTTTTATTCAATGATTCTACTAATGTGTTGCTCCTCCCCCCTTTCTCGCTTCCATTTGTCAAACATTTTAAAGATCATCCACCTGTTTCAAGGAAATAGAGGTACATTAAATGGAAGTTGGTTAGTTGGTTAATTGGCTGTGATCAGACAAGGTAAATTCATATACTGCATCACGTTGTTAAGCAAAGTAGCTCTAAAGTAATTTTATCTGTACACATTTCTGCATTTTCTTGATATCATTATGGCCTGAACTATTTAAGATACCATAACTTTTCCTGACCACTTTTTTTAAAACTCCATTTTCAATATGTAACAGGGTCAAGAATGCCCTTTCACATTTACTTTACTCTTTTATGTATTATAATTTTTTTATTGATTTGATTAGTGCACGCTTTATGTTTTCTGACACTTTATCATTGATATGCATCACGTTGTTGGCTTCTCCACTTGTTTCCCCTTATCTGCCTTATTGGGCACCAACTAATTGAATTATTGATTAATTTTTGCATCTGAATATAAATAGCCCATGTTTTTACAAAGAAAATGGGGTTTGTGTCTGTCTGTGCAGGAGTGGGAATGCAACGTTTGGAGTGTGGAATGACGAGTAAGAGAGAGTGAAACGCAACAGTAAATGGAGTGTCCCTACTAAGTACTGGGCTTATTGTATGCCAGTGTTGAATAATGAATGTGAGTGGCTTGAGTGTTTTTAGTCTGTTGGTAGCCAACCGTAATTTAGGAAGTGAAACAGAATAGGTTATGTTGTGATGCTAGTTTTTTTCTCTCTCTCTCTCTCTCTCTCTCTCTCTCTCTCTCTCTCTCTCCTCTTCCCTGTACGGATATTGTGTGTGTGTTTTTAGACTTTTAGACCACAGTATTTTGTTTTTATTACTGTTTTACTGTGTTTTGAAAATGTATATCCCCTCTATTCGCAGGGTAACAGCGTTATTGCACAGACCTTGTTACCCGTTTGAAGTCTCACTACCTACAGGTGAACAGAATGATTGTCTTATTACAACAGTACTTTTTAAACATTGTGTTGTTATTGGATTCTTAGAATAAACAAACTTCTACTGAATTTATGTGTGATTTTCTTGGTGACCTTCCTGAAATTTTAAATCTATTGCCTGAATGAAAAGAACCTGAAGGTATCCTATAATTTGTTCTGTGCCTTATCACATTGAACTGGCATAGTCGCTTTAGATTCTGTGATATTTTGGAATTGAAGGCATGTGTGCTGTTTCTGTAGGCTCCTGTAGCAGGGATGTGTTACTATATATATATATATATATATATATATATATATATATATATATATATATATATATATATATATATATATATATATATATATATATATATATGACAAATATCTGTTTTATATCAAGAATGCATTATTAATGAGCCCTATACTCACTTTGAGAACTATGGAAGTTTGCAGTTCTTGAAACCCTTCTCAACTGTTTAGTTTATTCTCCTTTTTTTAAAGCACTATTAATGTATTAGTATGTTGAACTCTGTTAAAACATGTTAAAACAACATTTTGTTAATAGGGTCCAATGTCTCTAGCATTTTTAGAAATGTATAACCAGACAGAAAATCTATGTTTTGAAATTTAAATGGATTTAAATAACTGCCTGGTCAGTGGCAGCTTCCATGTTGTTCACCAACTTTTTGAAACAACGTGAAACAATGTGAAAAATCCATTGTGGTGAAAAACACTCTGCATGTAAGACTTAAGCCATGTAAATAAATTCTGCCCTGTTGGCTTTGAATGCCTGAATCTTGTATGCAAACAGAGATCTTCTTTAGGTCCCAGTGGGTCACAGAACAGCATGTTTGGTCCAGAAGTTTAGCTCTGAGGCTTTCTTTGGCCCAGATTATCTCTGCTGTGTCCAATGTTGGATCTGGATTAACCCCTAAGATGCTTCGTATGGTTTTTCCTCATTACATTCATCCCTGCGTCTCTTGTTATCTTTTCTTTTATGTTCACAACATTTAATCCATGATGAGCTGCTTCATTTTTTGCCCCTTTGGGCCACAGCTGTATCCACTTTTGATGCAAACAACCTATCTGCAAGCATGACCAAAAACAATTAGTCTTATGAGCAATGTGGATTTGAAAGTACCTATAGGGTAAAGTCCAGTTAAGTGTAATAGACTGGCTCCTATTAGACAGCATCTGTCTAAACAAATCCCACCTGATTAGTGTTTTTTTTTTTTTTTTTTTACTTGTAATGCTTATTTAATTTATAAATCAAATGTAGTACTTTTACTGTGAGACGGTATGTTGATTTGGTGGGGGACCCTCCACATATTTTGGGCAAATGTAACACAGTAGAGTTCCAATGTTGTTTCAGTTTACAAAATTAATAAAGTTTTATAAAACTTCATCAAACAGATCAGAGCTGGGTTTGTTTTAACATTTAGAACGGTTGTCGATATATTTGGGTTTGTTTGTATGTAGAAGTCCAGTATCATCATATAACCTTCTTAACAGTCTCTTTAGGGTTCTAAAATTGCTTTCTAAAAAAGCTGGGTAGCTTACAACATGGTGGGGTGAATTTATTAAACAGCTTACCACCAATGAAGTAATCGACAAATGTATTGTAAATGAGAATGGTAACACTTTACGTTAAGTGAAAGGGAACTGAAATGTACTCAAACTATTGTGAGCTCCCCACCCTAATTCACATGGACATCCTTAACCATAATCATATAGACTGAAATTGAAACAAATTTAAATTTAAATTGTTACTAAACTAGACAGGATGTGTATCCAGAGTTTGCAAAAGCAGCTGAACTATAAAATAAATATTAAGGGTAATTTTCTGAATTTACTGCCTAACAGAGATTTTTTTTATTTACATACTAATGACATGATGTGAATATTACTTTGCTATTAAAGAGAGTAAAAAAATAGTAACTTAATATAAAAATGTATTTTAAAAATGCACGTTTCACAGTCAGGCACCTGTTGTTTAAAAATCTCTTACTTGTCAAAGTTATCACTCTTTTTGACTTTGATGTTTCAGACAGTTCATGTTACATTCATTGATAAATCTCCAAAGGGCCATTTTGAGAGGGAATCTGTCAGAATAAATCATTTAAGTCTTTCCAGGCTGACTTGCTTTATTACCAGGAGGGTGTGGAGATCCCTGGTATCCTTATCCAATTCCTTTACTTTATTCTTGGTATTTTTGCTTCTGCTTTGTAAACTCAAGGATTAAACCTTTAACTAAACTTTTGTTTAAAGAACCAAAGGCTTGATACTTGGCATGTTGCATCTTTGATCTATAAGATAATATCCAGATAAAATGCTTAACTATTTTCCTCAAGGCCAAAGAAAACAAAAACAAACATAAAACAATTACTGCTGACAGTCGGCAGGCAAAACAAACTAAAGGAATGCTTGGAAGTGTTGCAGACACTAATTGCTGAGTGGCTGAGAGTGACAACGTGGTGCCACTGGAGTTCCTTTATGTTTCACAGTTTCATTTTTTGATCTAGAAAATTCCTTGAATCTCCACATCAACAAAGCGACCACTTGTATTTTTTTTATTAATAAACAATAAGGCTCCATCACTGCACCAGAAATACTTGAAAACAGACAAACACAAGGGATGGGATTGCCTGCAGTGAAACCTGCTGAGAGAGGCCACTGTGTTCTCATGGCCCTGTCTCTCTGTCTTGATATATACAGGGGATGGGTAGATAGGTAGATGGATGGGTCTATGCCTATATGGGTTGATGGATTGATTTTCATAAAATCCTAAATCAGGATCCCTTTCCTCATAAAAAAAAAAAAAAAAGTTTACTGGTGCCTTCTTGTCTCCCTGTCTTTGATGTGCCCAATGAATAGTTAGTTGGATGGATGGCCTGAGGGATAGATGGATGGATTGATTTGGGATGTTACTTTGTGTCTACATAAATGACTAATACTTCCAATAGTGGTTTGGTTCCCAATTAATATACTATTGTTTTCATTAACCAACAAAGCATATTTCAAACTAAAATAATGGTACAGAAAATATGTGATCCAGCCTTCATCTTTACATACTATTCAACTATTCAATAATTTACACCAGTTGCAGAACTGGTATTTATTAGATTTTATGACTTCATATTGTTCAATTGTGTTATGGTTTTATAAAAGTGGATGTAGCTGTAGGCTTACACATTGCTAGTGTGTTTTGCTCAATAGCTATTAAGTATTCACTTATTTGTTTATCAAAGTGTTGCTTAATTTATACAGTCCGTTTTTCAGTTTTATGAGGCTTGTTTCCTCTGAATACCCTGATAACAATTTTTTCAAGCATGTTGGCTATAGAAATGGAAGTTTTCAGGTGCCACCTATTTAGAACTACCAGTAATGGATAAGTCTTACCTATTTGTTCAAGTGCAGTGTAATCATAGTTTGAGATGTAATCCTCTTAGTGCAAACCATTGCAGTTTCAGGACCCAGCAAACAAATATCCAACACGTGCCTCTAAAGTTAAAAGAATGACTATGCTTGGTAATGTGTTTCAGTGCACATTCATGTTTGGGTTGTAAATATTTATGGCTTTTTTGTCACAGAACACATGATATAAGATGAGTAATTATCATTCATATTTTGCAGGTTGATCATGCGCTAGAACACCTTTTATTTCATGCTCTCAATTAACAGACCCATGACCCATGAAAAGTGAGCCAGCGATTGATTCAGCAGTTCACAAACATGGTGTCATATCTGTATGGAGTGACTCATGCCTATAAACATATACAAAAGTATAATTGGGGTGAAGGGAGCTTTTTATGTTCTAACAAAAGGTGTTTGCGTAAATACTTTTCTTTCATGTTCTGTTGTTAGAAAATAAAGGGTAAGAAATAAATATAAGTGCCTTAGGTATGGCTGCCTCAAAGATTAACAAAAATAGTCTCAAGGTCTATCTCTATGGCCTTTAATACTCAAACATTTTAGCATTTCAAAGGTGTAAACAACTCAATTATGAGCTAAGAGCACCTTGGCATCCTGATAGCTGCTCTTCTTGGATGTTGTTTGCCCACCAGGCAGAATGCAGGATAGGAAGTATGATTCACAGCTCATCAACCTCTGTGACCCTGTTATATCATGTTGACACTGCATTTCCATTTAAATTTCACCAATTCCATGCCCTCAGGGCTAACAGATAATTGTCCACATATTTTCAAGCTACTTCCCCACCTGTTCTTTGGGAGGTTCTACATCTGTGTGTATTTACTTGTTGGTTATATCTTCCAGCATGTTCTCATCTTCAATCAAATGTGTGCTACTTGTACATGTTTTAAGCTTAACTTTTATTTTGCTCAGAAACTGTAGGCACAGATGAGAAAAACAGTGGCTTTCCAAATCCTTAGTGAGTTGTAAATACTTTACTGTTGGTGGTAAATAATGAAAACCTTGCCATCCTTGCAAGCTAAGAACAGTAGTCTCCACAGATAGGAACACCTCGTCTAAGGGAACACCCTTGTGGAAACTGATTTTTCCCATTGTAAATGCTTCACCTAAAGGAACAGGAATTTTGCTTAAAAGAACACCTTTTTGTCAGAGATAGCGATTTGTTCACAACTGATACAGTACTGTTTTGTAACCTGACAACTCATCATCATCAAGCTTAAATTCAAATGGTTTATTCAATCTTTCAAAAGAGACTTGTCATCGAGCGATGGTCTTGAGGCACACTGATTGGTTTATTCAATCTTTCTAGAACCACCGTCGTTTATCATTGGTTTGTTTTGTATTCTGATTTCCATGAGCACGCCTCATTGCTACAAAATGGCATGTAATTAAATGATGAAACCCGCCACTGTTTCTCTTGCTACAAAAAAGTTTTAGATTGTTTTTGCTTTTGAAAAAAAACCCTGAATCAGACACAAGTTGCCGATCAATTTGATGTTTCTCGTTATGCTGCGCTGCTTCACCATTCTGTTAAATAGTGATGTGCATGCCTTGAATAGCTTGTTTATTAACATTAGTTTGTCTGTTACTTTATTACTGTAGTTTATTAACATGCCTATTGATTTTCTCTTACTAATTATATTCATTTTATATGTTAATGCATGTTTATGTTGATGACAAGTAATACATATTTATTTATTTACTTATTGATTCATATTGTGTCCATGGGTCATCTTCATCTTAGACAACACTTCGGCTAAGAGTGGTGTTCTCTTAGCTGGAGACTACTGTATTGCTAAAATTCACACCAAGATGAAAATATTAAATGTTAGAATAGGTGCATGTTTTTTTACAATATATTGTACTGCAACTCATTTCTACAATTTTTTTTCTAGGGGTCGGGGAGGGGTAATATTATAAATCAAGTTTAAAAAAAAAGCTTGTGGTTTCATTACAGATTCATTTTTTGGTATTACATTCATCACTTATGAAAACACTAGCCTGTTTGTTTGCCAACTTAGTTTTTTACATTACCTATTTTTGTGTGCTATGAAGGGATGGCAGATCATTTTGGCGAAAACAACGAGAAGAGGGCATCAGGTTCACCCATTGTTTTGTTTAAACCACTGACATCCTGTAAACCTATAAAGATTCACTTTCAAAATCCCTATTTTCCCCAAACACCTCACTCTCTGATTTGTGGGAAGTTTGTTTTTCCAAAATGCAGTCTGTTTTGCGATTATATTACCATTGTCATTCTTTTTTGATTAAGGCATTGATATGTAAACAAAGTTGTGGCTTATTCACTCAGAAAACGCTTCACCTCCATTGGCTGGTGTATGTTCTGTCTCACTTGCAGTGGTTTTCATACAATTGAAAGTACCTGTACACTGTATTAGACTGGGATCCCTTCTAAAAATACAGTTGACTTTATTATACCAAACTCTCTCTGAGGATGGCAAAAAAAAAAAAAAAAACTCGGCAGGTTTAAAGACTTCCTGGAGGCTAATCCCTGTCTGGGTCACATGATTCTTTTCAGAGTCCATCGAGAGAGACTTTGCTACTAACAATGGGTTCTGCTGCCTATAAGCTAAAGAAAATCCTGTTGCTTCAGTGGTAACAATGAGTGGAATTTCAGTGAAGCATGGCTGTTTGCTTATCACAATAGAGTTTGGTAGTGGCTGGACTTATAACTGTCAGGGGGATTGTGTGGGAAAATCTATATTACTGCCACTGGGTCAACAAACATTTAGGGCCACGGGAATGCTGACATAAGTAGAGAAGGGTCTTTGGTCAGTTTGGTCAGCTCCACTGCTCATGGCTCTCGGGCACTGTATGGCTGGGGTCATGCTGACAGGAGTAAAGAGAGGAGATGGGTCCTTCATGCACCAAAGATTTAAGGATTCACGTGGATATTCTGCCTGCTGTTTAAAACAATAACTGCAGAAAACAACCACAACAAAAGCAGGAAGTATTAAAAAAAATAGTAATGCAATTTAAAAAATAGTACCTTAGTTCATATGGAGAAGTATGTTCACATGAATAAATATGGAATTAATTACTGGGATAAAATTGGTGCACATGATAGTGTATTGTCCCAATACTTAGTGACGTATAGGTTATTTTTGTCCACTTATAACAGCCGGTGTATGAATTGTCAACATTTATTTTACTTTTCATCAGCACTGACAACAATCTACTACCTACGATATCCATAGTTATATAAAACAGGTAAAATAAAGTGCTGTAGACAAACATACAGCTGCAGTGAAAACATTACATACCCCAATGGAAATGTATAATTTCTAGAAATTTCTCGAAAGCAAAGAATTTTAGGAAAAATCTTTTGTAGCAAAAGCATTCAGACCCTTTGATGCTATGATAGTATTGTCTACAAGGTGCTAGAAATTTCAATATGATAATGCAGAACATTATTCTAGAAAAGTCTAGAAAATGCTAGATTGTAGGTGATCATTCTTAGAGAGTATAAAAGGGATAGGCATAGGATGATTGCTATCATTACCAATACGTCAGTATGGCAAAAAGTAAAGAGCTATGTGAAGACCTCAGGCAAAAAATTATTGATTGTCATAAAGCTGGAGAAGGATACAAGAAGATTTCCAAGCATTTGAGTATCCCAATTTCAGCTATTGTTTCTGTTATCAAGAAGTACAAGACTCATGGTATTGTACAATGTTTCCTCGGTCTGGAAGAAAGAAGGTTCTTTCACCAAGAACAAGTAGAAGAATTGTGAGGAAGGTTAATAGCAATCCAAGATTGACTGCCAAAGATATTCAAAGTGAATTGACTGCAGGTGGGACTGGGGTTTCCATTTCAACCATAGGTTGGGTATTGCATGGTGAAGGTCTCAATGGTCGCAGGCCAAGGAGAAAGCTACGCTTAGGAAAACATCACAAAGACAATCACTTAAAGTTTGCAAAACAGCATTTGAGTGATGGATATGGATTCTATTCAAAGGCTTTGTGGAGTGATGAAACAAAAAGTGAGCTATTTGGTCATGCTGATAGTCGTAACGTTTGTACAAAGTCTGGTGAGGAGTACAAAGAAAAGAACACCATACCTACTGTTAAGCATGGAGGTGGTAATATCCTTCTATGGAGCTGTTTTTCCTCTAATGGCAGAGGAAATTTAGTGCCAATACATGGTAAAATGGATTCCATAGCATGCCAAAAGATAATGGCCAATAATCTGAAACCCTCCTCTAAAAACTTGGTTTAAAGCGCAACTGGATGTTCCAACACAATAACGATCCAACGCACACATCAAAATCTACTTTAGAATGGTTAAAGAAGAATAAAATCAAGGTTCTGGAATGGTCTAGTCAAAGTCCCGATCTAAATCCGATTGAGAATCTTTGGTATGATTTGAAGAAGGCTGTGCACAAGAGAAGTCCTCGGAATGTGAATGAACTGGAACAATTTTGCATTGAAAAATGATTTAAAAAAATCACTAAAGACATGCCAAAAGCTCAATGACAAATATTTTAATTGTTTAATTTTGCTAAAGCTGCCTCAACTAGCTATTGGTTTCATTTTCCTTGTCAGGGTGTGAATACTTTTGAATTAGTATTTTTAGAGTTTTGCAAAACAAATTGCTGAAATAAATAATTGTAGACATCTATTTCTTGTAACTTTTTACCCTCATCCACAAAAGCGAATTTTTTGCTACATTTTTTTTCCTATAATTAATTGTTTTCGAGAAATTTCTAGAAATTATAAACTATAATTATACTGCAACTGTATAATTTAACCACTGTATATTGCAGAAGTGTACTAAATCATTATATTATACCATGTACATTTATTAATGCATGTGATGAAAATAAAAAGGTTTTGTTTCATTGCCCACAACTATAGAAGTGTTTAAAAAATACATTTTAGATTAAATCACAGAATTAGAAGTGCTCTAATGAGTTTCTTGAAGTAAGGTATTCATGCATTCATTGTAAGTAGTTTCAGAGCATGAACACTTGTTTTGCTAATCCAACACTTCCATTAGGTCAAAACAATATAAGCAGCATACTTAATTGACAGCACTGGGTGCTGGTTCTTCCTGTAGCCATTAAAAAGACCTTGATTTCTTCACTACTCTCAAATACCAGAGGCTTTTCGTGTAATGAAGCTAGCATTACTGTAAGTGAAAGTTGGCAACAGAAGTCAGTATTTTCATGCATGCTTTCTGACTCCTCATTAAAATGTCAGGCTCTGTCTGTCATGAATTTCTAAGCCAATCGGTCATTGTTATAAATTGATGTAATTGTTGAATGTGTGCTTGCTTATGAAAATTAAATGAAACACCTAATAAGAATATTAGTAACAAAAAGAAGCTGTGTGGCCTGTCAAGGATTGTCTCTTGCTTGTATACTCTTTGCCTCAGGGCAGAAATGATCCTAGAGTTTAACCTGGGCTTTATTAGGCTCTGTGTAAAAAAATGTGTCTCCTGTTGTCTGCTGGGAACTTAATTTTCCAACAGACAGTTTAGAAATAGTTTATAGTAAGGCTATCCCAAAGTTTAATAAATAAAATAAATACACAAGTGGTCATCTATCTACAAGACTAATGATGTAGGGCAATATTTACAGTTAATCTTGATTTAAAAGGTTTAGGTTTTAGGACTGCTTACACAAACAGATACAAATGCAGAGCCACGCTGCTTTTATCAATGAACAACCCTGTTGAAAATCACCTGCAAGGACACTCAATAAAACCATTGTGCAATGCTGTCGGTCTAATGGAAGACAAAACAACTCTAAAAACAACACCGTTCTAGCATGTGTAACGCCTGCGGTGAGACATTTCTCTTGAAGAAAACTACTTACAGTGAACCAAAACAAAGAAATGATGCCTTTCACAGTGGGGGTGAAATAACAGGAATGTATAGTGTGTGGTACACCAAACTAATATTTGGGCATTTCAACACAATATTCATTATTTGCAGGGAAACAATGGTCACAAATCTAATGGGATTGCTGTTAACCTTTCAGGATTCATGTCTGTGGCTATTTTACAAGATTTTGGTATGACGAACAAAATTCACCATCTAATTCACCCTAGGAGTACATTTTAATTATGACGTTCCTAAGCAAAGCATAACATGATTTTCATTACATGAGAGTAGATCTTAAAAACTTCATGCTGATTCGAACTCGGTTCTCACCAAGATAAGCACCAACTAAGATGTAGCTGTACAGTAAACTAATGTGATCCATCTGCACCTCCATCTATTTGCATTTCTTTCCATCTGTTGATGTAGATGTCCTTCTGCCTGTTGTTGATGGCTGAACAAGCTGTGATAAAGATGACAGATGGTTTTAGGTATTTTTTGCATATTAATATTGAATAATTTCATCCAGTTATGTTGTACTTTTTGTAAGACGTGTTTTGCTGAATGAGAAATGTGGATGTTTTTTTTATATTTAATATTTCAATAAAATGTTAAATGGCAAAATTTTAATATCGTTCAATCACTTTGTCGCTACTTGTTGATAATAACATTTCACATAACCGCTGTTAAAATTCACTTGTCTGAACTTTTTAAAAAACAATTCTGTTAGTGGTACACAAAAAACAACGCTACATATATAAACAATATAAACCAAGAAACTTTCAACTAGGGAAGGTTGGAGAAAAATTTGTTGAAGAAAATATAATGCAACAAGAGAAGTCGAGAACTTTACATTAAAAACACTGAAACAGAATTCAGCACGGAGAATCCGTAAAGAATGGATGGCAATGAATGAATGATGATGATTGCAATTGCAGATGATTTATGAACTGTGGTGGGCGCTCAGGGCCCGATGAAGGTGGTGGCCACTAAGGGCCCGAGTGAAAGATAAATTCGGCTGGAGGCCTTGTCCGTGGGTGCCCGATGGCTATCTGCGTGAGGCCGGCTGGAAAAACATGAACAGTTACATGAATCCCAGTGATGTAGATAGGAAGTGGCTGTGGCCACCTCCCTCCAAAATGACAAGGTCGCCAAACCATAAATGAATAATAATAAATAATTAACATGATCCACAGTGGCGCCCTGCCACCTATCCCTCAAATATTGAATTTAATGAAAATCAGCAGCTGAGACACGGCCCGGGGGAAATCTCAGGGAATCCATGGCTGAGGGCAGTCCTTCCTCCAGACTCTAACGGTCGACTCCCCTTTCGGCTTCCCAGCGCTTGACTGAGCAGCCAAAATAAAAAGAAGCGACAAGAAAGAATAACACATAGAGCTTTTATGCACTTGCTGATGATGTATTGATTAGGGGAGGATTCTCCTTTGCAGAAAAGCAACCAAGTTTACAAGGATTTCCTTCCGTCAGGAAAGTGACTAAATGAGTATGAATATTAGCCACATACACTCCATCAGATGTTAAGCAGTGTGCATGCTAATTGCAAACCTGTTAGTTGGTTGCTGTTATAGGTTACATCCATGTACAGTACCTTGTGCTTGTTGACTATACCTGGCCTAGCTGTTCTACACAAAATATGAAGTCCAAACAGCAATAATATCTAGAAGGGTGTTTTCCATACGCTTAAAACAATAACTAATATGCCCTCTCAAATGATAATTCTCACAGTTCTGTTAACAGATATTGGTTTTTGGGGTTTTGGAATGCTTTGTTATTAATATAAAGCTTGCGATGTTTCAGGCAGGAAATCTATAGTACAAGTGCCTGGTTCATTCATTGATTAATCTACAAGCCTATTACCAGCAAGTTCCAATTAACCTATAAGGTGTACCTTATTTCGCAAACTCAGTCTTGCCATGCTTTCGAATTACCACCTCCTCCAGGCGTCTTCCTGAGGGGGGGAGTGTACGATGCTCCTCTGTCGAATAATTTTTGTTCACCAGGATAAACACGTCGCATATATTTATTATTTTGTTGTTTGTTTTTTAGCAGGTGGCACCAGGATGCTCCAATGGATAAAGCTGAACCCCAACTATTTTTATTTTTATTTTTTTTCACCCATTGTTTGGGTTCAATGCTTTTGGAAATCTGTAAGATTTTGCATTATAATAAAGGTGGTTATTTAACACAACAATCTCCTGACTGAAAATCTGTAGTAGGTTTCATTCCCCCATTATCATGAATGCAGTTTCAAATCAACCCAACAAGCCATTTGCTTTCATAAAAACAAATGTACAAACACACAAACATCAATGCAAGAAAACCTATAAAAAAACATCAGGTTCACGCTCATACAATATTACAATTACTTCAAAATGTTTTCATTTTAATCCATTTGGCCTCAGGCTTTTCAGTATCTATGAATGGAGCCTTTGTCATTTTATATACTCTCTCAATGTAACATTGACAAGAGATCTCTGCATGCCAGATTAAGGTTTTAGTAGTGTGTATACAAAAAAAGAAGTGTTGTCTCTAAAAAAGAAAAAGATAAACTGTGTCTTTCTTTTCATTTGTTTTGATCTTGATGAGTAAAAGTTCATTTGTTGGATGTCATAAGTAATCAAGCTATATGGAGGTGGGTTTAAAATGGAAACACAGCTGGTTACATATATTATCAGATCTGTTTTTCAGCAGCCTGCACCAGAAAATATGATTTCTTATTGTTTATAAATGTATAAAACACATCATAGAAATAACAGTTTTTTTAGATTATGGCAGTCATGTATAAATCAAATTTTAGAAAGCTAATGATTTTTATGACTTGAAGATACAATGCAGCCACAAGTAAGAAAAGGATTTGGTAAGAAATATTTCAGGAATGTGTTTGATTTGAAATTGTGTCTGTATCAGCCTTGTATAATCAAGTTTAGTACAAAAATTGGAATTACTGTATCAGTAAATTAAGAACGCACAGCTGATAGTCTAGTTTTTTTTTTTCACAATGAAATAAGATATAATAAAAACATGTCTCTATGCCTGAATTACAGCTAATATCTTCCAATCTTCGCTGTAATTAGCATCACAAATTGTTTAATGGCTAATTGGTTAATGATGGCTGACCATGCTAATTTGCTGATATGCTTTAATTTCTCAGTGAGGTGCTAGGTGACTGTGCTGGGGAGATATGAATGAAGTGTCCATCCCAAACATGACACAGAAGCCTCTGTTGCTCCACACTGACAGTCTTTGTGCTCTTTGTTTTCTTACTGTCGAAGCTAAGCCTGTTGAATTCAGTGGTGACAGTTCAAGCGATTGGGGGAGTTTCACCATGCAGCTGTATATACACTAGATACTTGGAAAATGCGATGACAACTGTAACAGAGATCGAATGATTCTTGGTGTAGATCTCCTTCCCGACCTGCGAGGGTGCTGTGTAAAGGGAATAGAGTACCCTGGACTAAATGGCACGACAGTTTATTCACAGGGTTAGGTGGAAGTCGGACATCTAGAAAGGGGACAGAGCTACGGTACACTAATTCAATGAACCGGACGGGAAACAGCGTGGCATGCGTTCGTTGACCAAGGGGTCATGGGTGACGTTATAAAAAGGGGACGTAGTGATGTAATCTGTTCCTTTGTGAATGGTTATATTAAATGATCAGAAGGAGAAACTGTGTTGTGAAACATGAGTGTTTTGTTTGTTTTTGTTTGTCGTTAATAATACTGTTTGTAATTATTTGGACAGCTAACACAATCCGGAGCTGTCTCCAAAGGCCAACACTAAACCTGGATCAACAACACTGCACTTTTGCTTGCACTAAAGAACTGTATTCACCACGAGCACTAGAGCATGCACTGTGGACTGGTGCTTGTGTATATGTTATGTGTGGGTGAACTAAAAATGAGACTGTTATTATTTCGGGTCCAACACGCGGATTACAAATAAGCAATACATGCTGCTGTATTGCTTCATTACCTTTGTTATTATTTACTGTTGTTTTGCCATCAGGCCATTAGATTTAAAAACTATTGAACAACATTGTACCTGGATTATACTGTAATTGCCTGTCTGTTTATTAATTACTGCTGCATTACCTTCACCTGCACACAGTTAACCACTTTCCCACACAACTAATGTAATTTAGCCCATGTATGTGTAGATCTAATGGGAGAGAGAGTTCTTATGCAACAAACATGCCACAAGCCCTAAAATTTTAGGATGTTTGTCATTTCTTACCTTTTGAAGTGAGGTGGTGAAGCATGTTTGGATTGTGCTGTGTACAGAAGCCCATCAGTGAAGCCTGTGCAACACTGATATGCTTTTATACCTCCTTTCAGAAAATAAGCCTTTTACAAACTGAGATGCCACATCTCAGAGTGGTTCTCTCAACAGCTCAAACATCAATACACTTACAAAAACAAAATGAGGACAACTTAGGTGATGCCACTGTCTATAGGATATTCTAAATATGTGTGTCAGACATACATTACACAGATTTTGGAAATGTGCAGGTTTAAATATCAGTTACTAGTTTAATATCAATATAATCAATCCTTTAAAACACATGTGTTATTCTGTTACATCATTTCGTTGAAAAGGAAAAAAAAAAATAACAGGAAAAAAAATCCTGTGAATTACTATAGTAATATTTTCTTTCCTGCTATTTTCTGAGTGTTACATTGTTTAAGGAAATCCAGTTAGCTGTTATTGTACATGCTGACCTAAAAAATTAAATGGACTATTTTAATAGCATATGTTAATTTGATTGAATGGACTTAAGCCAGTGGTAATGGGTTTAAAATAGAGTTCCTTTCTTAGACTGCATTATTGTTTTTATTGAAGTCAGTTTTCCTCTTAAAATTGCACTGCTATTAGTAGTTTATTAACTTATACAAAAACACATGCTTATGTCATCCCTGTTGGATATGTAGTTGTGGTTGCTCAGGAGTCAATTTCCAGAAAGCTGCTGACAGGTCTTCATGGAGAAACTTTGTCCTGAGAGTCTATCATTCAGCTTTGCAAACAGATATAAGTCTAAAAAGATGGGACCTGCAGGGCACAGTTACAAGTAGTCCATATATTATTCCCATGATAGGCACAAACAGTTGCCTAGAGACACAACATTCACTAACCTTCAGAAACTGTAGATGGTCATGAATTATAACCTCCTGACCCCACACTAATCCTTACTGCCCCATTAATGTACTGCCTGGTAACCCTGGTCCTTTGATTCTTTTAATGCTTCCTCAGTGCTTTGCATCCTACATGTGAACTGCAAAACTACAAGCATATTGTCAGAACATATTGAACTATCTTGACTGTATATGAGCTAACAAGTTGATTGCCACGTGTAGTTCAGTGTGCTTCCTCAGGACAAAAATATTTCTGTTTTAGGGTCTGTCTGTTTGAAAATCAAATGTAATTTCACTGCCACCTCCATATCTCATGTAAGTTTTTTCTATAAATGTAAATTAATTAGCAAATTACATGTAATACAAGTGTTGTAAAAAATACAGCTGAATTTTTAAGCTCAATTACATCACATTCAGAACCTGGTTTGATACGTGTAACCGCTGGCTCTAAAATTGTACCTCATGAGTTACTTTAAAAAAAAAAAAAATGTTTTCATAGAATTAAGCTTTGTAGACATTAACGAGTAAGTAGCGGGGTTCCAAAAAATATGGTTATACATCTCCATGTGTTTCTACAACTGTTTAAATAACATACCCGCAGACTTGTAGTCGAGTCACTGAGTAACTGTCATTCGAGTCCAAGTCCGAGTCACGAGTCCTTGATTTCGAGTCTAGAGTTCGAGTCCTTGAAACAAACTCAAATAAATGTTCATTAAATAGTGATAGTAGTGGGGGAACAGTTTACCTAATGGATGTTGTCTGATATCCCTCAGGAAAAATGCACAAATAATAAAATGCAAAAAAGATTTTGATTTATTTTTTCTAGCTAGATTATTCCATTTCATGCCTTTTTCAGCTTGTCTGTCTCTGTTACTTGGAGTTTATAGATTCCTGGACTTGACTCCTACAAGTCTGCATACTTGCATAGGCTGTGGGTCAAATGACCTTGTTTACATTTTATTTTGTTAAAATAAGGTCTAAATCTATTTTTCGGCATCTCTTGTCTGAAATGTTTTTTATTGTAACTAATTTTTTTGACTTCTTGAATTTTAGTGGTCCTTATTTGAGGACTGGTAAGCCTGGCATGGTGTGGTCAGGGCTATGTGAGCTTCTACCAAGCTTTAGCAAACGCTTTAACAACAGTCTCTATTATTCAGTCTTGGGAACTTAAGACAGAGACCTCCAGTTGTGGCAAATTGTGTGGGGGTTTTGTGACCTGTTTCGAAACCAGGCCTCCACTGTGCCACCTCAAGCCCCCTGACTGTGGTCATTTGAACAGAACCCCTGTTGTTTAAACTTATTGTAAGAATGTTAAGGGTGTTGAAGACAATGAGGTAAACTGTTCCTGTTGACAGCAGGTTTTAACTCAAACTGTAAGGTTAACATAGATAACTACTTATTTGAAAGAATTTGGTATCATTTTCAAACATGTGAATTTGCAATACCCCACCAAAAAATAAACAATGGTGCTGACGACATATGTTCCATCTTTAAATCAATACCCATCAATGAATGTCCAAAAGAACATTTGTAAAGATATAAAAAGTGTGTACAAATTCAGTTCTAGCAAAGTTATGTTG
The DNA here is from genome assembly GCF_017654505.1 of Polyodon spathula. Classification (NCBI taxonomy): domain Eukaryota; kingdom Metazoa; phylum Chordata; class Actinopteri; order Acipenseriformes; family Polyodontidae; genus Polyodon; species Polyodon spathula. Next base: position 22,936,284 of record NC_054548.1, read on the forward strand.
TTTTATTTTTTTAAAAAAGCTAACTACTTGTATATCCATTACCCATTATTATTATTATTATTATTATTATTATTATTATTATTATTATTATTATTACAGTAGTCTCTGTGTATAGCAACACCTCCTAAGAGAACACTTTGCCTAAGGGAACACCCTTGTAGCGAAACAAACTTTTTCCCATTGTAAATACTCCAGCTAAAGGAAACAGGAACTTTGCCTAAAGAACACCTTTTTGGCACCAATAACGATTCATTCACAATGGATACAGTACTGTTTTGTAAAGAAGTGACTTGTAATTGTGAGAGTGTCTTGAGGGACTCTGGTTGTTTTATTAAATCTTTCCAGAACTGGCATCATATTGAATTGTTTTGTAGTCTGATTTGCATGTGTGCACCTTATTGCTACAAAATGGCATGTAAACAAATGGGAAAATGCACCGCTGTTTCTCTTGCTACACAAAGTTGGAAATTGTTTGAGCTCTTGAAAAAAACCTGAATCAGACACAAGTCCCAGAGCAATTTGATGATTCCTGTTCTGGTGGGTTGCTTCACCATTTTGTTAAACAATGTGCATGTCTTGTATATTGCTGCTGCATTTTCTAACGTGTGTAGGGGTGCTGTGTTAATTTAGTTTGACAGTTAGTTTATTAACGCTAAGTTAACCATAAAATGTTCATTATTTTTGCCTCTGCCACTATAATAGCCTGAAACACACCCGCCAGGTAATTTCATAGTACATAACGATTTAAGCTTTTGCTTTAGTTTTATTAACATTAGTTTTTCTGTTACTTTATTATTATAGTTTATTAACATACACTTGCCTGTTGTTTTGCTTTTACTTATTCGGTTAATTTCATATGTTGATGCACGTGAGTCATGACAAGTAATACATAAGTATTTATTACATATTGATTTATATTGTGTCTGGTAGCTAACTCCGTCTTAACCACCTTTCACACACAATTGTCGCCAGAGACATTAAAAAACTAAAATACAGCGAGCAATTTCCTGAAGATAAAATGTATTTATAATACAAATGAAATGTAAATATACGTTACGGCAAATGTCACCTTTTTAAACAAAAATTACTGTCTGCAATGCAATACCTGTTTTTTTTCTCAAAAAAAAAAAAACCCACAAATGGTGTTGTGTCTTTTGGATGAATCTCCACAGAGAACTTGCCTTTAAGGTCTAAGATACGTGCACGCGTAGAAAGGCTCAAAAAGGCAAACGCTAATTTGTTTCCCAGTTAACTTATTTCCTGTGACACCATCTCTAGATGGCATAAAATATGATGATTTTGTGGTGGTGTGGCAAAGTGCCCGCCCCTGTGTGTATTTTGTGTTATATGTTGTGTGTTAATGTTGGTGTATAGTCATTGGTACACAGGATATAAACGGGTCTGTGTAACACAAGTGTTTAAAATGTATATTTGTATTTAGACACGAGGATTGCAGAGCACTTCACGTACAAGTAAAAAGTAATAATATGTGAGCACGGGGAATTGCACTTTATTAATTGATGTGCAGTTGTACCAAGACTCCAACTGAATGATTGATTAGCAATCGAGGCTCGGTACAGCTGCATAAAAGCTGCATGTTTTCACTCATTTGGGGTTCTGTGTTCGGCGAGTGGAGAACGGGATTGGAGACGGCGGTAATAATAATTAGAAGAAGAAGAAGAAGAAGAAGAAGAAGAAGAAGAAGAAGAAGAAGAAGAATAGTAATAGTTAAAAACATCAGCTCACCGTGTTTGTTTAGTGTTAGTCCATTTTTGCTTGATCTCTTTATTTTGGCGGATGTGCCGTGTCCTGTGTTTTTGTTTGTCTTGCAACCTTTTATTTTCTGTTCTGTTAATTCATTAAATGCTGAGCAAGACCATTCGCTCAGCTCCACCAAACTCCACCTCTCTGTTGTTTATTTCTTGTTTCGTGTTTCTTGTCTGATGTGCCATGTGGCGTCAGCAATGGAATTACCAGCGCCTCCTAGATGCAGACCAGAGCAGGGACTGCAGTTTTTGGAAAAAAAAAAAGGGCTTTTTTTTTGTGTGTGGGAAATTTTTTATAAAAAATACAAATAAAATAATAATAAAGAAATGGGGAGAAGAAGTGGGAGAGGAAAGCGGCAACAACGACTGCAGGAGGAGGAGGACACAGAGGAGTTCTGCCTGAAGGCTAGGAACCCAGGGCGATACAACCAGCCGTCACCGATGTGCCCCCTCTGCGAACACGGGCATCACTTTTCAAGCTGTCCCTTCCGCAGTTATGAAGAGGAGGAACTAGAGCCCAGGAAGGAGGAGACACAGCCTTTCCCATCCTCTGAGGAAATGCTGGACTGGGTGTCAGACCCGGAGTGGAGCGGGGAGGACCTCCCATTGGTTGTTGACCTGCTGTGGGCCAGAGATGGGGAACGTTGGGAATGCTGGGAACAACTTTTCTACCCAGTGCCCTTCGTGAACCCGGCAGCCGTGGTGATCAATTACTTGGCTGCCGATATGGGACTGCCGCAGCAGGTTGAATTCCAAGTGGGAGAAGCCATGCCTACCTGCATTCTCGTTGGGCTAAAGGGAGATGAATTGCAGCTCCCATCTCCACCAGCAGAGGAAGAATTCCTGCTGGTTTTGCCTCCAGAGCCAGAGGGAGAGGAGCCGTCTCCAGCGTCAGAGGGAGAGGAGCCGTTGCTGCCGTTTCCAGCGCTAGATGGAGAGGTCCCACCGCTGTTTCCAGAGCAGGAGGGAGAGCCGCACCAGTCCCCTGCAGGTGAGGGACAGCCGCACCAGTCCCCTGTAATAAGGGTAGACAACATGCTTCCTAAGGGGTGTTCTCTTAGCTGGAGAGTACTGTATTATTATTATTATTTTCATACACAGTATTCCACACATTTCTGGCCATGTTCTGCCCGAATCATCATGGCACTTGGTACTTACCGTACTTAGAATCAAATAGCAACTTCAATTGTAAATGTTCCATGTGTGGCTGGCTAAAAATATATTATTTATTTAACCAAGTCTGGAAATTTTGGCAACATCTCATCTAATATGATTTGGACGAATGTCTATAAAAGCTGCTATTCTGAGGAAATGATTATTATTGGTTTATCTAGGCAATCTGAGAAAGGATGAGAAGTGCATTGAGCACACTAATGCATGTTTGATATCTAACCCAACTCCTGTTTTGTGGTGCCCTCATGTGGTTACATTCATTAAACTGGAAAAAAAAAAAAACATTCCAGCTTCCAGCTAGAATATTTGTTCATATATTGTATTATATATATATATATATATATATATATATATATATATATATATATATATATATATATATATATATATATTTTTTAATTTTAAAACATGATTAACTAATTAGTTACTGAAGTTACAGTAGTAGCTCTTGCATTTATTTTTAAATAGTCTGATTTTATTTTAAATGTGTTTCACTAATCTCCTTAATTCTGTTTGTGAAGTCATGTAGAACACTAGGATCAGAAAAGCAATTTTATTTTTGTAACTATGGTAATTCAAGCTTTTCCAAGATATGTTGATTGAATTAAGGTTTGGGGATTGTAACAGCCAACTTTGAGTTTCAGTTCAATCCTATTTCAGTCCAGACATATAGAATAAAGGTAAAACCCAGATAATTCAATTTGTGCACTTATTAGTTAGTGTACAAGTTTCTAAATCTTTAAGCATCTCCTAACACAGAGGAGGGCCACTGGTTGTCTGACCTCATAATTAAAACCATTTTCCGATGTGAATTGGAGTCTAAAAATATATCACACAAACTCCAAAGCAACATTATCAACAAAGTCACGTTTTAATGCAGTGAGAGCAGAACTGCTTCATTGTTAAACAAAGTAACAGCAACAAAAGCAGTACCATATAGACTCTATAGTATAGTATAGAGGTTCAGGCTGGAGTGTAGTACAACTACATGTATATATCCTTTAAAAGATTTAAACATATATTTTTCTACTGTCAAGAATTGCTCACAATTATAAACACAACAGCTAATAGTAAGAACCTTTAATGGAGCATGACTATTTGTAAATTAAGCAGAATCCAAAAGATAAGATTAAACTACATGCTCTATTATTACTTATGGCTTAAATCTACATGCTCTACAAGGCCTACTAACTTTATGTTATACAGCAATACAAAGATGTGTTTCATGAGCTTGGCCCATTAATTTTGTAAATTAAAACAATGTTTCCTGTTTATCCTAATTTATTGTCTCATTGTTGACTGCAGTTTTGCACTTGATCATATTTCCCACGCAGTGTACAGGAAACACCTCAGTGGCATTCGGCTTCCTTGAATTGATTCTCAGAGAGGCCCCCGACCTGCCCGCTCCAGATTGCTTTGTGATGTGACTGCATATTGGCGAAGCCAGTCTGTAGAGACTTCCTTCCTAGGACCCTGCACAGCCTGTCTCCTAACCATGTGCTCACTGAAGGGACTCCCACACAACCCCTGGGAAACAGCTTCTTATCTGTACTGCTGTTTCACTTCTTGATTTTTACTCATTGTGTTTACAAAAGTTACATCAAGAGACTTTAGGCTTGTTTGTGGTGTTTAAATTACAAACCCTGAAGATATAAAATAACTGAGAGAAGAGCTGGAAACCTTCATGTACTGTACAGCACCATAGAAACAATCTTTTTATGAAAAGAGACATGAGGAAATAGGGAGCATACACTTTCTGCCAAAGGTTGTTTAATTTTTTATTCCTTAATGCAAACAATGTGGACTGTCGTCCAGAAATAAATATTTCAAATTTCTCTATATTCAAATTTCTGTTTTAGAAACTGATTAGGACCAAAAATATCCCCATTTAGATCAGCCCATATGGTTCTCTGTCACTTGATTCCAAAGGGTCTATTTTTCTAACCAAAACAAATAACCAGATAACATTTAACTGGGTTGCTTAAATTAAATAGGAGTACTATTCACTGCACAGTCAAAGCTTGAAAGTTATGACACAGCAAATGACCACCGCTATAGTTTTGTGGTGGTGCTTCCAAAGTCTGGAGCTGCATCTCTTCAGATTGGGTTTGGAGATTAGCTGGCAAATGATGATAGGTTGACAGCTGTCAACATAAAGCAAATATTGATCTGTCAGCTTAATTCACTCAACACAGGATAACGCACCCCAACCCATCCATTCGCCTCTCCTTACCCCAAAATAAAAAATGCTGTTATGTTATTTGTTTGGCTATTAACAGTATGTATGTTCACTTGATGGTAAATCCATTTTTAAAGAATTCAGTCAACTAAATACATTGGCAAATTAGTGCAGGGACATATAACCCGACCATTGACGAATCTAGTACATATAGTTGTAATCTTAAGAAATCTGAAATTCTTCCTATTAAAATCCCAAATCAGCTAATAACAATTTGGAAGGATTGTGTCTGCTTTTCTGTCTGGGATTTTGTGTATTATCAAGACTCCTATGCCTTTTTCAAAGTACCTAAGTACTACCAAGCAAAACTCAGTAAAAACTATTTATGTGCATGTGTTAGATTTTAGGGGAAGGGCAGGTTTAGTATTAAGTTCTCTAAGAAAAATATAACACCTTCAATGTCTTAAATGTCTTAAAGGATTGGCTAGCAACAAACTGTATATTTAGGAGATACTTAGGCAACATCATTATTTCCTAAACTGCAACAAAGAAGTAAGGCTCCTGGATAGAGAACAAGGACATTATTGTCTTCCCTCTTTTTCACATACAGTACATTGTACCCACTTTCCTGGAGGGATGGGAATAATAATGGAAACATATTCATCACAGATGCAATGGAAAAGTACTTCCGTTATGAATGACACCATGTACCGTTCTAGTCGACGCTACCAAGAAAGAACATGGACTGAAAAACAACAGACTCACATTAACTGATCAATATTTATCATTCCAGACTTAATCAGTGTTTCAGAATAAGTGAGAAGTAACTCTAAAGCCCCTGTTGTTTCTTAGTCTTGTATAACAATGGTGTGCTATTTTCATTTTACAATAGGTGGTGCCAATTGCACTGCGAAGCAACCAGTTTTGATTAATGTGCAGTCATGTTTAACAAGATGAAATCTCCACTGTTTTGTGTTAAGAACTGTGAACCGTTTTACCTACTTAAATTAACATTCTGAGTGTTTGTTAGCCACTACAGATTTTAAACACTACCTTCTAGTTTTAGACTAAAATACAACTAATTGGGTGAAACCAGCCATTCCCGTTTGATTTGTCTTTGAAGGACGGTGCAAATTGCAGTTTGGCAAGAAGACCGGAATGTGTCCCGTCCCTAGAGGGCAGATCTGAGCTTTGCAGAGCTTTGTGGGGCTAATTTGCATAGTGCTAAATTGCACAATTACCACATTAGGAGACACTAAATAAAATAAAAAAATAGTGTCAGAAAATGGCTGTGTTAATGTGTTTGTTAAACTTCTCCAGAAATATGTTATTCAATCTAATTCACAATGAATAAAGTTATGTTCCTTTTTTTTTTTTTTAAACCTGAATACATTTTTTTTTAATGAAAACTATGAAAAAAAAAAAAAAAACCTGCTGGAAATGCTTCCCTTAGTGGAAAGGGCACCAGAGATTTTCTTGTTATGCATCAACTGTCTTATGATGAAAAACTTTAAACTCAGCTGTACCAGTTGAGAACCCTGCATCTTCGTTGAAAACTCATAAGGTCATATTTTGAAGCAAGTGCAAAAGGTAATATTTTAGAGAGGAATAGTTTTACTTGTATTCCTGTACTTAGTAACACACTTTTCCTTACTGCAAATAACTCTATCCTTTCCCTTTTTTCATAATGATTAAAAAACATACAGACTTTGCTGAAACCAGGAACCAGTAAACAAAAAACAGGATGAACAAAATATAAAGGCTTTCAAATAGCAGACAAGCACTCTCCACAATTGCCATCCATCGAAATGCCTCTGCACAACTCAATTAGATGTATTTTCAGAGTAAGATTTCAATCTCACAATTACTTAATTAAATCTCAGCAATTCCAATAAGTAACAACTGTTTTTATTTTGACAGAATCAGAAAATTAGTAAGGCTACTGGGCCTGATTCACACAGTAACAGTCTGGACAGTGACTGCCTCCATTAGATTAATTGTAGTTCAGCTTTCAAAGAACTGACACTGAACTGCAGTTTTTAAAATGTCTCCTGCCCACCTCAGTGTATTAAACATTTTGGCATTCTATTAAAAAACAAACAAACAAACAAAAAAACTTAATTATGAGAACCTCAATTTTTTTTTTTTACTGCAAAACTTTGCTCTTAAACATTTGTAAGATTATAAAGTCTTCATTTGTAAGCATTACATCAAAGCGACATCATCTCTACCCTGTTATTCTCAGCATTTAGTGAATCTGGATTGCTCTGGATTATTACACATTGGGTTCAAGGAGTAAACCTGGTTAAATATGGGAAAAAGGCGTGATTTCAAACTCTTCACATTTTTCACACATGAAGAGCAAAGGGGTGAGCTGGCTGTACTTGTTTTCAATTGCTCTTTGAAACATACCAACACTGTGCCTGTCACTTTGATTCAAATCACATCAAATTCAGAGCTTTATTTTGACACTTCAAGTAACAATTATATGAACAGGAGAAAGATAACATTATCTACCAGATAACAGTGCCTCTCTATAGTGGGCATTATTTGAATCAATGCAGTGTTATCCATTTTTTAATTTACCCTGTCTTGAAGTATTACTGGATTAGTCAGCATTTACCAGATGTGCAGAAGATCTCCTTTATTTCCTGTCAATTATGGATTGTGTTTGCACTTAATATTGCTGACCTTTTAAATCTACAAAGCCAGCAAACATATTTTCTAAACAGACACGAACCAGGAGACCACCAGAGTTTACAGGATCATTCCGAACCTGTCATTCAGGCTCACTAGCTCATCCCTACATGACTGGCAGATCTAGAAGATTTCACAAACCAACACCACAAAGGGAAGGTTAGTGTCTCTTTCTCTCTCTCTCTTTTTTTTTTTTAATGATGAATCTAGTCCTACTGAGCTACAGGTTACGGTTCGTAAAACAGACTCCTGATGCATATTTTTCATTAGCAGTGATTTGGTTTTCATATGTCCCCGCTGACTTCACATTAAGCAAATCTACTTAAAGGCAGGACCCTTTTTATATCAATGATATATGACATAAAAAAAAAAAAAATGAGCAGATTCACTATTTTGATTAAACTCCACTGTCAGTAATTTCAGGTCAACCATTCAGATATCCCCTGTGAGGTTGAAGATGGTAACTGGGTAAATTGTGTTTGGGGTTTTCATAATCCAAGATGAACTGTTCACCCTAGCTTGACTAATACTGTACAGCACTGCATGGTTTCTGGGCCTTATTGATGGCTTGCAAACTAGATGTGGATTGTTAAGGGGAAATTCCTTCTTTGACATTGCCTTCAAGGTGTGTACAAAAAGATATCTTGAAAACAGGAGAAAATGCCTAATTGTGTATGACAGACAGTGGAAGCTCTAAAGGTGAGTGCTACAAATTGTCATTTTTGTGAAGTATCCTGCCAGCAAGGTAGATTTACTAACCAATGACATCACCATTAAGCTCTCTGCGAAATACATTTTCAAAAATATTTCAGCTCTCACAATTAATATAGCTCACCTGACAGACAGACTTTGTTGATGTGATGGTATGATAATAGAGACTCCTGATAATGTCACTGTCTCTATTTGATATGTGTTTCTTTCTTAATGATGTGAGTTTACAGGAAAGGTAGCATTAGAATTTAAAGACTATATGCTGGCATCACAATTACTATCACATAGTATTAAACCCAAAAGAAGAATAGCCAAGCCCATCAGATCCTGTTTTAGCAAGGTCCCCAGAGAAACAACCATATGTTCTGCAGGTCACCTATTCCCCAACCCCAGCATGGAACACATTTCATGTTCCCAATCACAGCTGAAACATACCGGTGATTATCGCTTTTATAAATAAGTGCATGTGATTATAATCAGTTTCCCCGAGTAGCTCTTTTTGAAGAGACACTGTAGTCTCGTTTAGTAAATTGTAATGGGAGGTCTTGTTGCTGTTAATCAAAGAGTCACAGCAGAACGTTTCCCTCTATTCATTTATATAGAAGACATAACTTTAAACTCAAATCAAGAGGTATAGGAGAGTTCTGGATTGGATCTTGAACCTGGAGATTCATGTTGATGTACTTAAAACTTAAATGCTGAATGTTTATTTTACCACACCATCTTGCATTTGATGTATCTGGTAAACATGACCTAATATAAAAATCCAGGTATATTTACAATATTTTGTGTGTGTATATATATATATATATATATATATATATATATATATATATATATATATATATATATATATATATATATAATATATATATTTATATTTTACCTGGGTATTAAGGAGTTTTTACCTGTGGATTGTCATTTAACATTGCCGGGAGTTCTAAACCTTGACGTACCTAAAGTTCTAAACCAATTTATATTGAGATGTAAATACAGAGCCCTCCTCTATAATGAGCAGTCATTAATGCTGTTCGTACCCCTGCAGTGACAGGTACAGTAGTAGTCCATGAAAAAAGAAAGATGTTTAGTAAATCAAGCATGAATTTTATGACTGTGAGGCTACAAATTTGCACCATATATGAACAAGTAAGCCCTTAACAGTACATAGAGCCCATACTGTATCGCAGAACTTCAAAGGCAGTTTATATATATATAATGCACACACACACACACACAAAATAATGATTTGGAATTGATACTGTACCTCACAGTATCAATGTTGAGCTGTTTAAAAAAAAAAACAGTCAATTTTCTTTTTCAAAAGAACATCCACAGGAATAGAGAAATCCCCTTTGTGTAAACCCGGTCTAACTGATATCATTCTATGGTAAGAAGATAAGATAACTTCTGTCCCACCTGGGCTGCTTATTGATTTGTTTGAACTGGGACTACTTCTGAGAATATGAAGACGACCCCTCTCTACTAGTCTGTTCCGCACATTCATCCAGGTAACTCGAGATACAACATACCTGCTATTTTGCTGATACAATTTTGCTATGTCATTGGCTGTAACGACTCAAAGCCATATCATTTCACTTCTTTTCCTCAGGTAAATAAAAACTGTTACAAGGACAGTCTTATTTATAGACTGTATTGTGACAGAGAACGAATGAACAACGGCCTCGTAGATCCACCTGTCAGTCATGGCAGTGACACGGAGAGGTGGGGAAGAGGGTGAGTTGGCTTTCCCTCTCTCTGAGTGGCTGAAATGCAGGCCTGGGGGATTCCTGACCCTATAAAATAACGCTCTGGTGTTCCCTCAGCCTGCCCCTTTAAGACGAAGCGAGTCAGCTGGCGGACTGAGCACGGCCAGAAAAGAACGAGCACTACGACAAATTACTTAAAAAGAACAAAGGATTTTTTAGTAGCAGGGAAAAACTTGCGCAGAACCCTTATACACACAGGTTGAGGGAACAGGTGAGCGTAGGACGGAGAAATGGGCCATGCGGGTAACGACAGTCAGGGTGACGCTGCCGAGTGCAGCACTTTTATTTTGTAGTTTTATTTTCCCTTTTTCTTTCGTCTTTTGACTTTCATTATTATTTCAGAGCACCTGTGAGTGCGCCAGTTGACTGTTTACTGGTATTTCTAGCCTTGTGGTCCTGTTTACTGTTGGCAGTATTCAAGCCACGGACAACAGCTCCCTCTGCAGGCAAATATAAATCCAGAAAGAAAATAATAAAACTGGGCACCAGTGTGGTGTTTTGAACAAAACCTTCTGTCTCCTGTGTGTGTCAGTGAATTGTCCACTACCCTTCCGCACTCCCCTTACCTTGTTATGATGTTTGGAACCATTCCGAGTAGCTGTATGTACTCCAAATTTGTGTTTTTTGATAAACAGTTCAGGAGCTGTTCTTCTGTTCATATTACTGTACCTGTTACAAACATAAGTAGAGGTAAGAGAGTACCATGAAGTCCACAGGTCTTGAGGATCAAGGTTCTTTTCAGATTACTGGCAACTACAATAGGTGACTCTTAATTCTATAAAGACATTTTGGATCTGGTATAGGGTATGTAGAAAAGCAACTACTAAACTTAAAATACATAAATGTAAAATGTAAAATAAATAAATAAATAAATAAATAAATAAATAAATAGAACAGCGAAAAAAAAAAAAACCTGAAATGCAATATAAATCTATACCGTTTCATATTATTGTGCTGCAGTTTCATTTTTTATTGATTACTAGACTGAAAAGAACAGCAAGAATAAGGCTATTATTATATACAACCTACACATTCTCCTGGAAAATAAAATGAAATTGTCTGTATCTATATCTTCTGTATATCCATTAACACATACTATCTTTCCAGAAGCTATGAAATCATGCATAAGAATGACTGGAGTAGGAGAGCCTAGGTAATATATAAACTGACCATATGGCTCTGTGTTCAGAGGACAGTTTGGGACAGTTCAGGCTTTTCAACTCAGAGTCTAGTGCATTCTGGTATGTTTTACCTGTCTCAGGTACTATTTTTTCCTTTAAGAGAAGCAGGACTTCGCTTACCAGAATGCATTGGGTTGTGGGTTGAAAAGCCTGAACTCTCTCAAACTATCCTACTAAACACAGAGCCATATGGTCACCTGAGTAATATATAATCCCAATCCCACAACAAACAATGTAACAAACAAACACAAAACAGCATCTGCTGGTAGAAGGTCAATATTTGTCATATACGACTTTCTTTGGGAAACATAAAGGTCAGCACTAATGAAATAGAAAGAAAAAAAAAAGCTGGGTGACAAGAATAACTGATTCAAATGAATAAATCCACATGTTGACTAACACGTCAACTTGACCATAACAAGCATTATTTATACAAGGAATTTATTTAAAGTGAGACTATCTTGAAAGGTGAGGGCCTGTTCCGAATCTACCACTGATTAAACATGGCAGTTTATTAAGCTAGATAGTGTCTAAGGTGTTCTACCAGTGGCTGTGTTTGAGGAAGCCTTAGTTTGTGATAGTGTTTGGCACCAACTTCTACACACATTATATCTCTCAATCAATATCTATTAATGAGTCTCCAGTGGGAAGCTTTTGAAGAGTTTGAAAAACAAGTTTTAGCAATAGTTCAAAGAAATAATTAGCTGAATTTATAGTATATGGTATACACATTATCAAGGTTTTCTTCAGTAAAAAACATCAAACCATAAAATACTGTCATACTTCTATTATATTGATTATACATGTGCATTTTCTAATACATGGAATTGCTTTGTGTGAGTTCAAATACAATTTATGACTACTATTATACAACACCAAGGTATGCCATAGGAAAAGCATAACTTAAGTTCGACCAATTGAAGCATGGTGAAGACTTTAAAACACAGCAAGCGCAAGCACAAGTCTTAATAAAGATAAAATAATTCTACAGACAAGACAAGATATTCGTCCATCAGTAGATGCAGGCCTTGGTCTTTAAATAGACTGTGGCACTTAACAAAACTGCAATAGATAGATATATAGACCCAATCAACCACTAAAAGGTTTTAGTAGTTCAATGACAAAATGTGATTTCTATCTTTGTTAACGTGAATTCAAGACTGAATTGAAAAAGATTGCTAAAGAAAGCCTTTTCATATTTTTGTTTACCTTATAATACTGGCAATAGTACTTGCTGTCTTTCAACGGGCACAACCTTAAGTGAAAAAAAGGAACTAAAAAGGCCCTTCTTCACCCCATTGTGTGTGAAAGATAAAAGAAGAAAGCGTTTAGCTGATTCAGAGACCAAGCATTCATGGAACTGGGTTCGAGTGAAAAGGAGATTTGGTGCTTGATTGAAGAGCAACATAACTGAGAAATAATTTCCTTGGATGTTACAGGAAGAGCTAGCAGTGTTTTTCCCTCTGCTAAAAGAAGGAAGATGTTTTTTGTCTGCGTATGAAAGATGATGATTAGTTATTTCATACTCCACAGAAGAAACATAGTTTCCTTCCATTGCCTCACATTGTTGCAATGGAAAGAACTAAAATTGCATTTGCAATGCATTACAGTACATTAGTACATTTCCTTCAGGGAAATTTAAATAGCTATATTTGTATATAAAAAATAAACTGTAATTGATAATTTATTAAGCAAATGCTTTCACTGTGTTATTTTTAAACATACATACTTTAAACATACATACAAGTCAAATTTTACATGAACATACTATTATGTGTAATGTCTGTATGTTTTGTGTGTGTGTGTTCAGCATAAAAAGCTAAATTGTTATAAAAAAAGTATTTAAAAGTTTAAACATAATCTGTTCATGATATTATGTTTTCTGAAGTGTAAAACTAGTTGCTTGCTATGTTGGTTCAACCAAGACGGATATATATATATATATATATATATTATATATATATATATATATATACCTAAAAAACCTATTTACAGGAAGAAGTCGATACGTCTTTTTCGAAAAAGTTTTTTTTTTTTTTGAAAAATGGCTTTTGTCCTAAACATCCTGAAATAAATGTATTTATAAACATTTCATCTTCTGTGTACATCCAAAAACATATTTGTTTATTTTTTTAAATTTTTATACACTGCAGTTATACCCCGTATACAGTAGATTCACATTGTGGTACAACAGCGCCATCTAGCCAGTATAAAATTGCAAAATAAATTGTAGCATAAATGCATTTAAAATTAGTAATGCATTCAAAGCTATACAGTTTTGTCTTTGCTGTCATTGGAAATTATATAGTGTAGCTACAATTTCACTTAGTAGAATTTCAGATTCATATTTACATTGTATTTAATAAAATCATCTTTTCATTTTTCAGGCTCAAGGCAGCATTTATTGAAATGAATGCTGTTCCACCCTTGATTATCCACTAAGAAGGAACACATTCTGGTTGTTTGAAAGGTGAACCCAAATGGGAAACCAGGGCTTCAAAAAGCCAAAGAACAACATTGTTTTATTGTGGTAAATCCTGATAATATTGTGAGATATTTGCCATTTTATAGGACATAGTCTCACACTTATTTTCCTTTATATAATATTGCAACACAATGTGTTTCCAATACCATGTTTAGCTATTGAAATTTTCAATAAAATGTACTGTTTCAGAAAGTACAAGTCAGATTGACACACTGGACACAGCGCGTTAAAATCACTCTTTGTTGGTTTAATACCACCATCTAGTGGAGCATCGCAAAGACTACAGTATTATTATATGTGAATCTTTGCAGCAGCTTTGGTCATATATGATATAAGAAGCTATTACAAAATATTTGGAAAGGAAAGAAGTGTCTTTTAGATAGGGCTTGTTTCTTAATGTTTTTTTTTTCTGTGAAAAGTATGAGCTTTTTATTTATTGTATTATGCATGTATGTACACAATACACATTGGTACAGTAACTGCACACTGGAGGGTAGTGTATGTATGTATGAATGCAAATGTACTTAATATCCGCCATTCAATATCAGACCCTTGTTTTTTCAGGATGAAACCCCTATATGTTTACTAAATTATTGTGTACAGTGTACTTACCACTTAAATGTACTGACAACAACCAGCTGGCAACATGCATGGATACTGAATATATGGAGCAGTTCTGTTCTTTTTTTGATGCTGGTCATATCACAGGCTCTGTTCTGTCTGGATGCATTGTATTGTGTTGAAAAGTAAATTAACATATATTCAGGTAATATTGCTCTGTGTGACAGGGGTTGAATCCATTACTGCCCACAGTCACAGATGGAATGTGGCCATTACCTAATTAGGTAGTTGAGTGCTAATTAGGGAATGGCCACATGTATAAAATGGGAGAAAAAACACATGTTTTTTTGGGTGGTTTTAGAAGTGGGATATTTCCCCCTAGAGACAGGACTGTAATTGAGGAAAACAAAAACAAACCAAAAAAAAAAAAAAACAGGAATGAATATAGAAAGACATACTAAGGCTAGACTGATCACCACTTTCTCTCCTTCCAACACCAACCAAAAACACATTTGTTTCTCTCCCTTTTTATACATGTGGCCATTCTCCAATTAGCAATCAACTACCTAATTAGAGAATGGCCACATTCCACCTGTGATTGTTGGCAAATCCCTGCCAAATTTACATTCACACATACCTGCCACCATTTTTATAGTGGTAAAACATTGGAATCACAGTGCAAAGATTAGAAAACTGACAATTGACCAAGCATCTAAATTGTAACATAACTTTTGTAAAGATGCCTGAGTTTGTGCACACCAAATATTGTGAAAACTTGGGCTTGAATTTGTGTTTTTTTTTTTTTTTTTTAAACATGGCCTATGAAAGTGTGAATTACATCATCCAATTCAAAAAGTTAAAAAAGTTATTGTCGAATACCATGGGAGATCTAACTTTTTTCTTAAACAATCAATAAAGCGAGCCTAAGTAATGTTGTATGCAGTATTAAGCCCTCATACTGACCCACTTTGAATACATATGAATGAGAATCACAAGCTTTATCAAACCCCTGTCAATATAAATGAAACTCTTAACATAAGAGGGAGATAGCTAAGATAACCTTAATAAAGGTGAGGGGGCATATAATCTGTAGCATTTTTTCCAAACAACATGAACATTCTAATATCTATAATCTAGTTTTTACAGCTTGTTTGTTTAACAGGTATACATTGTTTTTTACATGTCCATAACAAATTACACAAGAGTGTTGCCGTTCTTTAAAGAACACTTTGTCTGGACATTGTCAGAATACACAGGACCTTGCTATCAACAAATCCTCTGGACAATTTTATTATGTCTAGCCAGCAATTGATAATAGTTTGTTGGAGCACTAACCATTGCCAGTCTGAAGCATTTGTGACCATGAAGGAGTGATTTCAATCAAGATGCAGTGACTTTTTGTAATTGAAAAATGTGAAATACATTTGTGATATTACTGACCTGTTGTGCCACACTCTTATGTAGTTACTAATCGTGAGGCTTTTAGTAATGATCACTAACTTAAACAGCGTGTCAGTTTTATAAAACTTGGCATGACAATTTATTACGAAAAATTATCTACATTTTCACGGTCCTGACAACGTTATAGTTAAGCTATCAAAGGTTGTGCATGAGCAGGTGTTATGATTTTTCCTGGATGGCTAAAAGTAAAATCTTTTAGTGGAAGAGACTGTTGACTCAAACCAGATTTAAGCTACACAATATATTTGCAAGACCTGTGGTCCTGATCAGAGTTAAGAATCCAAGAATAAATACAGTATAAGAAAAATAATATATATAAGTTTTGTCTACACAAACCATAACCCTAGCACTAACCCAAAAATGCTGTTTTATTTCTTGCTGCCAAAATATACAAAAAATATACTTTTTACGTTTTCCAGTGTTGGTTGATATTTTAATAATTCAAATGTTTGTTTGTAAATCTTTTTTTCTATTAATTACAGTTATGTAACTGTAACATAAAAAAGTATGAAAAAAGTGATGACCCCAATTCCGCGACTGCAGTAAGAAAGGGAAAACAATTCCAGCAAGCTTCAGGTTGAATCAAAGTTGCCGGAAACAGTTCATAATGTTGAAGTGATCTGGGAAGACAGGAAACAGTGCAGGAAGGTCCTGTATATCTTATATATATTGTTATAATGTTCATGGACATGATCCTGGTTCTTTAACTTGACTTACATTTTTTAAATTGCTAAAGATAATCCTAGTCACTTATTTCAAGCACAACACAGAGACCAGGACCAGAGGACACAGTTTGAAATTGAGTGGAGACATATTCAGGTCGGAGGGTTGGTGACCATTGCTGTAGCTGCTAGTGATTGGGATTCATGAAAAGTGGACAACTTCTTATGTACTTTTGATTTAGTATCCAAATACAATGCGAATTCATGCTTTCACACCAACAACATTGTGCTTTCAGTAAACCTTGTCTTATTTGTGTCCTGTGAGTCCTGGCTTCAGTCCATGTTTAAGTTTATGATTATCTTATCAGGCAACAGACAATGTTATTTAACACATTTGTATTTATTTTTCTTAGAACATCTTTTTAATACTTATAGCTTTATTAAGTTCTTTCCAAAAGATTATGACTTTTAAGATTGTAATAAATTATTTAATCAAAGTTCTTTGTAAAAAAAATTAAAGATTTTATAAGTTACTGAACTAAAGTTGCTAGCATATTATAATATACTATAACAATGCATTATATATCTCTTTATTTGTTTTTTCATATGATCGCTTAGCCATTCTTTGAAAGGATAATCATCTGAGGGCATTCCTTATGCTCAGGTGACACGGTTTTAATCCATTTCAAAATAAATCCAGTCCATGCGATTGATATTGAACAAAACTAACAACATTAACTTGAAAGAAGGTGTAGGTTTTGAACAATACCTTGTAGGATTGTAAAATGCTGTTGTTAGAAATTTGTAGCTTGACATAAAGCACATGAGTTAGAGCTGCATAGTTTCGCATGATTCATACATTTAAAACATAACAAAAGCCTCTAAACACTCTTCAAAAAACATTGGGTTAGAAAGGCATACTTATCCATAACTATAAAGCACTCAATGGTGGTATACATAGTAATCCTAAAAGAAACGTATACTGTGTTATATATGACTTCACACTGAGAAAGACTTCTAGTCAAAACTTTAGTAATATAATTTTATGGAAGTTATACAAGTCTCTTTTAGTATTACTACAGAATTTAATAATACAACTGTTTTTCAAACATTTATGTTCTGGTATTTACTGTTTTGAGTGAGTTGATAATTGTGCCCATTCTGAATTAGCCCCGTAGGTACAGTACTTAATTACATCACATTTTTATCCAGCTTTCTATGAACAGAAATTAAAACTAGGACAGTTTCTGTGAGCAAATACATATATTTTGGCAAAGGCAAGAAATAAGCGCAGTATTTACTTGTTTCAAAACATGTAAAATCTGTATAATGCCAAAATGAATGTAATACTGAGTGTCAAAACCTAATATCCCATCTACAATCTCTAATAGAACAGCAGCCTTTCTGTATAGGCAGTGGCATCTACAGTATATGGGCTAAAACAACAATAATGTCCTAGCCATGACTGAAATTTGCTTTTTGTAGGTCCTGCTATTATATTTGTATTTTTTATTTTTATTTTTGCTATTGTTTGTTATTAGGTTTTTTTGAGCAGTGAGTCACAGGAATGCGTTAACATTTTTTGTTGTTGTTCAAACTAGAGCTATTTGATAAATAAATAAATAAATAAATAAATAAATAAATAAGCGGCTGCACGTATATCAAGTTTACATTCTCATGAGGCTGATGTGTCCCTTGGCATCAACTATTTTGCTCCATTACCCTAATGCAGTGGTTCCAGAATATAAATGTGTTGCAGGATGTGTATCACTTTTTTTGTTTTTAAACAGTTCATAATAATAGGTGGTTGTGTTGAAAAAAATAAATAAATGTGAGTATTTTGTTAGCTGTAAAAACAAAACATTCTGGTAAAATGTCAACTGAACCTTAGCCAGACAACAAACTGGTGCCCTCGGCTTCTCCACTCGAATGTGCCTTTATACTAGATTACCGTCTCTCTTTTCCACTCTGAACACTTCCTCATGAGGAATACATTGGCGCTATTGCTGTTCGTTCGGTTTTCTACCTTTTGACTTTCAACCAAAGCTTTAACTACAGGTAGACCCTGTAAGGCGAATTCTGGCAAAAAGTTGTCTTCAGTTTTACCTGACTTCAAAATTTGTCAGTTTAACTCAGTAAGAGTAGTTTTTAGCAATCTTTTTGATTAAAATGTTTAATGTATAGTTTATTCTCAAGATAAATCAATTTAGTTGATATGTCTTATTATTAAAGTAAATTCACACACAACAAACCTTTTCATTTCCACGTACTCATGAAGACACACTCAACTTAATTTAAAAACCAGGCCTCATTCTAATAATTACATGACATTCTTCAATATTACAGAATTTCACATCATACTAAAATACTTGTGTTTCACGTGCATATTAAAATGGCTACAATTTGCTATTTTAACATTAACAGACTTCAAAGATTAATTAGTATTTTTTTTTTTTTTTTTGTATGGTTTCTTTTTAGAAAAATCTACAACAGTAACATTGTTGTGCTACTTTTATATGTAGGCATAGTAGATTGTATGGAGCTTGGGTCAGAGTGATTTTTTTTTTGTTTTTGTTTTTTTAACAAAACTAAACTAATAAAGAAAAACTTACATGATTTTGTCTCTTCATAATTAAAAAAAATCTTTTAGGCTGAATTGCACTTTACCTTAGTGTTAACTTCAGACTGCCGCGCCAGTTCCCATGTTTTTGCTGCACTTGCTTTGAATTCACAATAGAAGAAAACTGTCCGGAACCATGTACAGTAAACAGAACTATTCCAAATGGGAAAAGGCTCATAGATGGATGCACTCCAGCCACAGGGCTACTCTTGGGTCTGATTTTTAAAAGGGCTTTACTCACGAGTAAGGACAGCTTTCTTTAAATGTAGTCAACTTTTGTATTATTTTACATTTTGTATTTATTATTATGTTACTATTAATATTTTAGTTAAAGCCAAGTTAAAACTTAAGTTTAACACAAAAATATACAGAATATAAAGATTTATTTTAGGAGGAGATACTCAGTGTAAGTTACCAAGCATTGAAAATCAGACCACAAGTCAGACAGTACATCTTCTATGCCTTTATGTGAAATTTTACAAGCTTTGAGCCTCCCTAGACACATTTACATTCAGCCTTTCTCTTATGTCATACAGCCACATAAAAAAACAAACAAACAAACAAACAAACAACAACTAAAAAAAAAACAAAAAAAAACAAAACACTTCAGTCCTGAAGCTTGAATCCTACCTTTGAGAGTAGGCTTCAATCAACTTCTTTCTGCATTTAAACAATTAAATATATCTCATCTTGTAAATATAAGTATTGAGGGCCTGGAATTTAAATATTGCACATGCTATGATTTACGGTATAAAACATTCTCACTACTGCATGTCTCTGCTTACTGTGTACCATGCATTTGAGTACATTTATTTTTAAACACAGTAATTGTTGTCTTTATATTTTTTATTAACATGCCCTGGGGTCACCAAGTAAATAATCCTTTGCTATCGAAAGTAATTTCACCTACCTGCCATTTATAATCTAAAAACGCCACTGTGTTACATTATTCAGTGTAAATAAACTCCTTCTAAACAGCTTACTATAAAGTAATGTCCAATAATTATGAAATTATTGTATCAGGGAAGTATTTTGCCCTTCAAGACAGCTTATTTTTGATGGAAGTATGATGGCATAATTTTAAAAAAATTTATTTGCAATCTGGAGTACACAGGAGGCAACAATAAGTAGTGAAAATGTTGTAAGTTATACTGATATTATTAAATACTGTACATATGCTTCCATACTGTACATAGGCATTCGTGTTCTCATATGTTTCAAATAATGGTTACGTTTGATCTAGAGATCAAATGTAGTCTGTCAATGAAAGACACCACATCCCTGATAATAAATGCAAACCTGTGTAGATGGAACCCATGGTATGAGGTTTGCAAAACAGATTTTATATACAGTAGTTCATTGAAATAAAAATAAATAAATAATAATAATTATGGAATACTATTAAAATACAGCATTTTTCAAAAATAGTTTCTTAACTTGTACTAGATTATTTATTTTTCTGTTACCAGTATCTAAAATAGTATCTTTCTCTATTGTACTTATACTTTCTCGCCTGTGGATGCTCACTAAATATTAAGCAGACCATGGCCTTGTATTAGTTCAGTGAAGGTCAGTACATGATGCCCCACAAATTGTGTAACAGGGTTTATACTGAACCACAGTTAATTGCAATAGTGACAGGACCTTTTAGAGCATTGAGGTCCTCATAACTCTTTGAGCTTATTGGTTTTACTGGAATGAGCTACAAATATCAATATCACAATGAAAAGACACAGACGCTCATAATTAAAAAGGCCTTTGCCCAGCAGAGGTAGATACAAAGCTACAACAATCTGTTTGGAGGTGTTGTTGAGTATTTGTTGGTCTGTTGAACAAGTCTCATCATTGCTAATAGGGCCCTTGATTAAAACCAATGTGGTTTCTCATTGCGGTGTATTGAATCACCACAGACATTTAAAGTAAAGTGCTGCTTGAATTTAGCATGTCACAGATGGGAACAAAGCAGGGCTGGAGCCACTGTCATTTTTCAATATTCCTAAAGCCACTGCAGATAATTTAATAATCACAATTTATCTTTGTCTTATTGCATGTATAATACTCAAATACATATAATGTGCTTTAATGCTCTATAATCAACAGGACCAATGGCGCCATTTAGGTTAACAGATGATATGGGGGGGGGGGGGGGGTCTATTTATTTAGGGACACTAGGAGGACATTATTGTTATTTGTTTTTTATTATTAATATTTGCAGTAAGTGCTAAATCTTTTGGCAAATGCACTTTTTTAATGCATAAAGCAACACCAGATTACATATTTGTAAGCACAGTACTTCCATCACTTGTTTCAGGTATGGGTTGTATTAATTTGTCTCTATCCATTCCACACGTTAGTCATAATGTTCATACATGAATATATGTAATGCTTAACTGTATTATTAAAAGTATCTCCTAAGTGTTTGAAAAAACATATTTTGTTCGGCCATGTCCTTTTACGAAAACTGATGCTCAAGGTTATAATTTCAATTTGACAAAGCAGAGCCTTATAGAAGTTCTGGATAACCATTTTGAGGTCCTGCATTTTCAAATAATCTTTAGACCCCTGCTGAACTATTGCTTAGTTTTGATACTGTTTTCATGTGACTTGATGTTTTTACCACCACCAAACTTTTTAAATAAAATTCCTTAGTAATCTTTAGATAGATAACTATTTTGTTATATAATACAGTATATAATAAGCAGGCTTATTTTAATATTACGGTAAGTAACTTCTGTAAATGAAAGTTCAGAATGGACATACTTTTTTAAAATAGAGAGATTTTACTTTTGTGCTCATGATTTATTTAGACATATTGAATCTTCCAGTATCAGATCTTAATATTCAGAGTGACTTCTGGTATTCAGAAAGCTTTGCCCGCATCCTCACTGTTAATGGTTTTAATGATTAGATCAGAATAAACCAGAAGTGATTTAGAGGCAAATGTTGGCTCAATTTTTCCAAGCATAAAAAACAGATGGCAACTCATTCGAGTTTGCCTTATTTTTTGCATGCAAAGTTGCTGTAACATTAATAAGAACTTCTTACCGTTGCAAATTTTATATATCAAAAACGTACGTTGTAACAATATTATATATATATATACCGTCATATATTATATATATATATATATATATATATATATATATATATATATATATATTTATATATAATATAATATATTCCAGACGTAAATTATTATAATATTTACGTTTTCTTTTGTGCTGTGATTCTCAAAATATCTGTCATAAAATACTGTAAGGATTTTCTTTAAAAGAAAATTGTAAACCACCTTTTCTTAGAGTGCCATGTAGTCTATTTTGAAATGACTGCTAATTGTACACTATATTGTATGTTATATGACAAGTTGAATCTTCAATGGACAGGAAAGTTTTTGTTGATTTTTTTTGTCCAGAATTTAGCTCCCATATGGCTTTGCCTATTTGTTGTAAATCCCTGTATACTTAAATAAGCTCATTTTATTGGTTCCATTAAATATAGTGTTTTATAGTTTATAGCATTTCTCATTTCTGGGATAATAAATCCTCTAATGTACTTTGTTAGCTTGAATTTACTTTTCAAACACACCCTAATGCAGACAGATAAAAAGGAAGGAATGTGTAGTTTAAATCAGCCCTTATGAATTTTCCTTCCCTTTAATTGTAAGCTCTCTTCCTCATATCCTTTACATGCTGCATCTAAACAGTTTGTCACTCATTTTCTTTTACAAAAGTGAACAGAAGGCAACAAGACTATATACCTCATTATCCATTATCTACCAGATATTTATTTGAATATTTTTTTTAATAAAAAGTTGGGCTCCTCTGCATAATAATAAAAAAATAAAAAAATAATAATTTAAACCTTGCAGTATCAATGTTAGCTATTTGAGTGAGAGTGCTTGATATCATAGAACAAAGTGCTATTAAACAGGCTGGATTTTGGATTAGATCTAGAATGTATCATTAATGTATGTTTGCTTCTTATTAATTCAATTAATATATTACCAGGTGTGCTGGGTCACCTGGAAGAAGGGAGGAAAGGCCTATCCCTGAACAAGTGAAACACTTTTTTGCACACCCACGCATTTCTAAATAATGATATATGTTCGTGGTTCTGATGAGGTTGTCTTCCACCCTTTAAAACACAGGGCTGAGATGACAGCTATCACAAGGGTATTCGTTTTCATATAATCGGAACTGGGCATCATTCCAAGCTGGGCTCTTGAAATGAAATGCCAGTGTCCTTGTTTAAGATCATTCAAACTTAAAAAAAAATTAATGTGTAGCTTTAAAGCATTTCAGTATGTCTCAACTTTAAAATTTTCTATATCAATTTTTATAATTATTATTTATTTATTGTGATTTTCAGATTGCTTATGTTGGAATATTGCACACTTTAAACATAAATATATAAACAGGGAAAGCAAATTGTAAACTTTTGCTACCACCTTGTGCAACAAGAGGAATACAATAGAGGATTTAGTCTCAGGCAAGGCGGCTCAGCTGTCCAACAGACCAAAGATAAAAGGACTGGATTTATTCAAAATGAGAACCCGGGTACCACACTTTCGTAAACATTATCAAATATATCAACTGTCCAAATACACCATCTGAGGAAAAGGACAGCAATTGTATGCATTTATTGATTGATGGATTTGTTGATTTGTATTTGAAGGAGTCCCTGTGCCTCCTTGGCTTTGCACAAACTCCTTCTTTTTGTAACTAGTTGGATAGAAGATAGGAATAGGAATGTTTGTTCACGTGTATTTGTATATGCAAGTGTGTGTGTGTGGTAAGGATTCTGCTATACCATTGAGACTTAGCAGCTGTTTTGTGTTCTGCAAATCAAAAATCAACTTCAAAAGAAAAAATAAATACTGGATGAACACACACACAATGAATAGAAATACAGACAGTGTACTTGACTCCCACCCCCTCAAACAAAATTACAAATAAAAATAAAAAAATCCTGTATTAATGTAGTGAAAAAACAAAACAAAACATTAAAACAGTGTATAAACAGTGCAAAAAAACTCAGTTTAAACACTGCCATTTAGTCAACCAAAAAACTGTGGAATTTGTGTGTGTGTGTGTGTGTGTGTGTGTGTGTGTGTGTGTGTGTGTGTGTGTGTGTGTGTGTGTGTGAGTCCTTTTTGTGTTGATTTGGGCCCACTCCATTTTGAAATGTACCCACAAGGCTTTGCAGATGTGATTCAGAGGCTAAGCCATTGTTGCTGGTAGCAATGGGCTGCCAAAGTGCCAATCTAGGGATTTTATGCATGCCTCTGTTACTCTTCGTTGGTCGAGTTATCCTCCAGAGTAGAAATCCCTTCAAAAGCTAGCCCTGTAGAGTTCTGTGCTGCAGTCACTGTCACTACTGTGTGTAAGAGAATTAGGACTAGAAAGCACAGTTTAAGCCTGCTGTTGCACAGTCTGGATGCTGCAGAAGTTGCAAGCGATGTCCTATGATGACACACCATTGAGCCGTTCGTCTTTATTGTCCCTTTGGATTGGTTATCTGGTCTAAAGTCCCATCTGACGTCACAGCACTCTGGTTCTGCATCAGTCGAATGGTTTTCTAAAAGCCCTGTGAGGTAAACAAAAATAAAATGAATCCATGGCAATAACATGAATCCGTAACACTGTTAAGTTTCATAACATTAAAAAAAAAAAAAACACACACACACTGAAAATGAATCCATAGTACCTTTAGTTTATAATATTTCAAGACCTAAATAGTAATGACCCTAGAAATATGTAATCTGGTAATATCTGAATGATTCAAATAAACTTTGGGAGTTCAGCATGAAGTCTACATACTGACACTGACATAACTATAATGTGTGAACCAAGGTTTGAAATTCCAACATCTAACTGGGAATGTTAGTATCTTTGTAGCATTTCGTCAGTGTTTCTGATAAGGATTAACTGTAGCAAACTTGTGCTAAATTATTTATTTATAATGAGTTAGTAAAATACATTTGGACTTTCAGAGGGATAACCATGGGTCACATACAATGTGTTATTTATTTGAAGGTGGCAGCATTCTAGTTCAAATAAAATTTTTCTAAAATGTTGTGGGCTATCTGAAGGTATTTATAATCACGGCTGAACCCTACAGTCCTTACAAACGACTGCAACACAATTAGTTTACAAAACTAGCTGAAGTGCAGCCTGTTCTGTTAATCCATCAGATTGGAAATATATCCAAGGTTGGACATCACTATCATCATTGGTACCTCTTAAACGTTTATGAGGGTCAGTGAAATTCATAACAAACACCCTATTAAGCTTACTCACATTATTTTGCTGGTTTCCCCAAGAATACTACTTTCCTTTTTTATACATATTTATGGTCTTTTGTTTCATCTCAACCATCAGGTTCTGGATAGCCAATAATATGAATATCCTGTATTAGTACCTTATGCCTCTCTTTCTCTCCCTCTCTTAGTCAGATTGGAATGACTAGTTGTGAAAGTAAGTTACGTATATGAAATCCTGAAATAAGCATAACAATGTGAAAACTAATACTCTGCATTTCTAAGGTGTCATCCACAGTACTACAAAAATGGTAATAAATAGTGCATACAAATCCACTTGAAGAATGTGTAAATGATACTAGGCCAGAGAGTGCAGCTGGTTGTTCCTGTTTGTAAATAAAAAGATAATCATGCTAGTGCCTAACTTCAATTCCAGTCACAGCTTCCTGCTCAACCCATCCTTTAACACTTAGTGTCCCCTAACTACTCTGGGAAGGGGGACTATGCCTAAAAAAAAACTAAAACTTTCCTCAACAAAGCCTTCACTCTTGATAGCAAAGCATGGAGTGCACCTAACAAGCTATACTCTCCTAAGTAGTTCATGCCGTGAATTGTGGGAATCATGTGTGTTTATAAATGAGGACAGGTTACATTAGCAATCAATTAACCAATTTAACCTCATCTCATTCTACAAATGGATTTACATTTCCCTTTAATGGTAGGCCTGCCATTCAAAACAACATCTTTTCATTTATCTGGTTGATCTGCCCATTTGGAGAGGAAGTAAAAAGCATTTTATCTTCAAGGGTAGGTTTTTTTAAACCATCCATATCCAACTCACAAAATACAAACAATATTTACAATTTGCAGGTAAATTTAGTACTTATACATGTACAAGTTGTGTGTGTGATATATATATATATATATATATATATATATATATATATATATATATATATATATATATATATATATATATATATATATTGCACACACATACACATATACTTACACACAGTGGTTTGCAGAAGTATTCACTCCCCTGCAAAGTTTTCACATTTTGTTGGCACCTTAGTGTACCCCACAACACTTTCAAATTATACTTTACATATAGAATAGAAATAAGTAAGACTTACAAATAAAAACAGACTAATCTCAGTTGCATAAGCATTCAACCCCTTTGCTACTGCAGCCCTAAATCAGCTCCGGTGCAAATGATTTGTTTGAAAGGTCACAACATTAGAGAAATGGTTTCAACCTGTGCATACTTAAAGTGGTTTAACTTGTACAGGTTTTCCCTCAGGTATATAAAGACTTTCAAGCTGCAACTCACATAGTGATCCAACAAAGCAACCATGAAGACCAAGAAGCTTTCAAAACAAGTCAGGGATAAAGTGGTAGAGAGACACAGAGCAGGAGAAGGGTACAAGAAAATTTCAAAAGCGCTGATTTTCCAGTGAAAAATAGGCAAAAATGTCGCCATCCTACCGTGCAAAGCTAGTATAGACCTATCCAAAAAAGACTCATAGCAGTAACTGCTACAAAAGGTACTTCTGCCAAGAACTGACTTAAGGGGCTGAATACTTATGCAACCAGTAAATTTCATTTTGTACATTTTCTTTGCAAGTTTTGCCGACATTGAACCTCCTCCTTTGTTTGAAAAACTGAGCACACATTATTTGTAATATAACAAAATGTGACATTATTGGTAGGGGGTGAATACTTCTGCAAACCGCTGTGTGTGTGTGTGTGTGTGTGTGTGTGTGTGTGTGTGTGTGTGTGTGTATATATATATATATATATATATATATATATATATATATATATATATATATATATATATATATATATATATATATATATACACATATACACACACACACACACACAGCTATGGCCAAATGTTTTGTATCACGTATAATATTAGGAATGAGACATAATATAAATAAACATATGAGCATAATTTAGAAATTTCTGTCAGATTGTCATTAAGTACATGGGAAACTGCAAAGTGATATGCAATTCAATATGTTAGCATAATGTTGTTCAGGAGGTTTCATTTGACTTCATGAAAATGAGTTCATTGTATACATTGATGGAAAACTTTTGGCCATAACTGTGTGTGTGTATTATATATATATATATATATATATATATATATATATATATATATATATATATATATATATATATATATATATATATATATACACACACACAGTGGCTCTCAAAAGTATTCACCCCCCCCTTGGACTTTTCCACATTTTATTGTGTTACAACATGCCATTAAAATGGATCAACACAAAAAAAGTCCATAATGTCAAAGTGAAAAATAAAATCTACAAATTGTTCTAAATTAATTACATAATCAAAACAGAAAATAATTGATTGCATAAGTATTCACCCCCTTTAGGCAATATTTGGTAGAGGCACCATTGACAGCAATTACAGCCATGAATCTATTTGGATAAGTCTCTACCAGCTTTGCACATCTAAACACTACAATTTTTGTCCATTCTTCTTTGCAAAATTGCTCAAGCTCCGTTAAGTTGGATGGGGACCTTTGGTGAACAACAATTTTCAACTCTTTCCACACATTCTCAATTGGATTGAGGTCTAGGCTTTGACTGGGCCACTCCAGGACATTGACCTTTTTTGTTTGTAAGCCACTCCAGTGTGGCTTTGGCTGTATGGTTGGGGTCATTGTCCTGCTGGACTTCTCCCAAGTCCCAGGTCTCTTGCAGACTTCAGCAGGTTTTCCTCCAGGACTTCTGTGTACTTTGCTGCATCCATTTTGCCCTCTATCTTCACAAGCTTTCCAGGCCCTGACGCAGAGAAGCATTCCTATAGCATGATGCTGCAACTACCAAACTTCACAGTAGGGATGGTGTTCTCAGGATGATGTGCGGTGTTAGGCTTGCGCCAAACAAATGGCTTTCTTTCTGCCACTCTCCCATAAAGGCCAGTTTTGTGAAGCACCCTGTTGCCATAAGCACAGTGCCTCCCTGCTCAACCGTGGAAGACTGTAACTCCTTTAGAGTTGCCATAGGCTTCTTGGTGGTCTCCCTGATCAGTGCTCTTCTCACCTGGATACTAAGTTTTTGAGGAGGGCCTGTTCTAGACAGATTCACAGCTGTGCCATATTCTCTCAATTTCTTAATAATGGACTTTACTGTGCTCCGGTGTATATTCAATGCCTTGGAAATGTTCTTATATCCTACCCCTGATTGTTGCTTTTGAAGAATCTTATTCCGGATTTGCTTTGACTGTTCCTTCATTTTCATGATATAGTTTTTGTTAGGAAATGTACTACCCAACTGTGGGACCTCCCATAGACAGGTGTATTTAACCTGAAATCATGTGAAACGCCTTAATTGCATATAGGTGGACTAATTATGTGACTTCTAAAGACAACTGGTTGCACCAGAGCTTATTTAGGTGTGTCATAGCAAAGGGGGTGAACACTTATGCAATCAATTATTTTCTGTTTTATATTTGTAATTAATTTAGAACAATTTGTAGATTTTATTTTTCACTTTGACATTATGGACTTTTTTTGTGTTGATCAGTGGCAAAAACCCCTAATTAAATCCATTCTGATTCCATGTTGTAACACAATAAAATGTGGAAAAGTCCAAGGGGGGTGAATACTTTTGTAGTGGCTATGAAATATATACCGGCTTCAAATTATCAATTTATCTACAGCCTCCTGGGATGCCAGGAATATCTTTTTTACAGTTGTCTGTCATTTTTTAACAAAAATTAATATACATGCATACTGTATTTCCCCTCTAATTTACTTGCCATTCATTTGAACCAATTTGCTGTTTGTTTAATCCCAAAACGGCTGACTGCACAATATACTGTACATTTTTATAGCAGTTAACATGCTATCGTTTCTTGAGGAATGATTTTTGTCTATATTTTCTTGAAAAGTGCAAACAAAAGTATGCGGTTATAAAAGGATATACAGTATATAGCACACTTCCTTTTAAGTATTGAAGGGTTACTAATGTTTGATTAATACAGCCCAGTATACCTGAAGCAGTGTTGCATACTGTGCTTGGATGGGTTACCTGTACAAATAAAACTTGGACTCCCTCCATAGATTAGATCGTCATTGTCTGGCAATATAAACGGACACCTCCTTTGCACTTCCTCACAGTATTGCTTGCAAGGTATTTTCTTACTGCAGTGAAATTGCGTGGTTTCAAAATACTGGGAACACAGCCACGGTTTGTAGACAGTCTGGAAAGACAGGAATTGAGTGGGTGTAAATTAGGTTTATACACATTAATTGGAGATTATTGTACTAGACAAGTTTATCCCTGCCCTAGGATCACGGGGATCAGCATATTTGTCCTCGTCCATGTCAATCAGCCACAGAAAAATCCACTGTAAAAAAACAAAACATTGCAGAAAAAAAAAAGATTTAATATGCAACACACTACACTATTTCAACAAAAGTAATGCTAGCATATATTTGTTTAGAATCCATTATTATTATGCATCTGTAAACATCTTTGTAAAGGTAATGACAATTAAAAAAAGGGATAACCATTTATTACAATAGAATTATGGAAATAACTTTTTGTAATTACACACATTTTCTACCAGTAGTTGCCATGTAGGAGCAGTGGCACTTCGAGGTTATGTACGCTCCTAATCTAAAATGAAAGACATCTGTACCTATATATAAACAGGATCAGCGTCACTGCTAATGAGATGTTTTGTTTGTCTCCTGTCCTGTAGACAACTGATTTTTGCATAAGGAGATGCTGGAGGGAGGTAAGTTCCATGTAATTAAACTGGTCATCAAAAATATGTTTATTTATTTATAAATGTAACTGCGCATTGGAAAATTACCCTCTGTTGACAGAGAGAACATGGTACGGCTTACATTTTAAAAGTCAACAACCAAAAAGCAGATAGGAAAAAAAGGAAAACAGTGTAAGAAAGAACTACAGAACAATGTACAATTAAATAGAAGTTAAAACGTGATTTAAGCTAAATCATGATTATAGTGACTATTTATTGTTGGTATAAATCTCATTTTTTTATGTTTTCTTAACTCAACTACAGCAGAGCTTGTAGATCACATACTTAAACTCATGCAGCTGCAGGGGGCAGCACAGGCCTGACTGTTTAGTTCAATGTCAACTGGCTAGATGGGAAGAAGCTTGTATGTCTGCAGCTGAAGTTACTGTATAGGTAACTGGAAAGCCAACAAGCTATGTTATATCATAAAGTCGAGAAGACAGACACAGAAAACAAAGAAGATAACTTCTGACACATTCTGAGAAAAGCTTTATTGACAATTAATTTTTGATTGTAATGATTCTGATTGGTTTGTAGTTTGATATTAAGGTTCACATACTTTTGCAGCCCCAGGTGGCTATAGAATGCATTTTGTATTATGCAGTATACTACATGCATGTTCATAATATAGTATTGATGTGGCTGGCATTCGGGTCAAAAGAAAAGGCTACTTTATTTCCTTTATGCAAATTAAACTTGAATGTCTTTCATTTTTATTTATTTTTTTATTGATGACTCAGTATTTTTTTTAATTAAATAAAAAAAATACAACCTGTAAACAATTATTAATATTTTGTAAGAATAGGGTATCATTTATATAGTAAATTACCTCTTGGCATTACATATTACTTACCACACTTCCACTACACAGTATAGAAAGAACCACAGGCTGCATGTTCAGTTAAAAGTTAAAAGTTGTTATAGTTTGCTAAAGCTACTACGTTTTGCTTTATTTTTGTTAAATAAAAGTACTTAATAGCATTACTGTTTCAACAAATGTGATTGCCTGCCTTTTTTGTCAGATTGCATTTGTTTAATCATTACACTAACCCATCGTCTAAATGGGAGTCCTTTAAATTTCTCACTACAGTGGCCGTCTCTATCTGCACACGCATTAGCACAGTACATTATTAAAATGTGTTTCATTTTAAAGGAGTATGATATTTCTGCTTATTTTAGATAGGGAAACCACACTGCATCTTTGATAATCTCTGAAAAGAACTGCTGTCGTGAAAGTCCAGGTTTTACCTGACCTTGTTTTCTAGTATTATTAAGTTACAAATGGGTCGGAATTCCAAACACAGTACTGTTATTCACTGCTACTTCAGAAAAGTCGTTGGAATTATGTTAGAGGTATGTTTCTTTTGTGGTAGACACTGAAATTATTTTTGACTGTATTGATGAAATTGTTTTCAATTGTTTTTGTGGGCTTACATCAGGCACAACAAGTCTGGGCAAGGGTGCAATATGATGTACAAATCAGTAAATAAAAATAAAACAGAGAACAAATGCATAAAATTCTTTTCAAATGTATCGAGTCCTCCATATATAAATAAATCTGTATTTCAACCACATCCCTGTGTCATACATAAAAATAAGTCTAAGGCAGCACATTTTTTACCAAAAATTATTGAAAGAAAAAATTTGCATGGACAGCATAGGATACAACAGACAATGAAGAAGTTATTTCTCTTTGCAATCCATGATGATTTACAAACATACAGCTGCCTCAGTTTTGTGCCACCTATGCATGATAACCTTACACATCCGAAATAATCTGACTTTTGAGGAACTTTTTAGCACCAAATGCAATTTACTAACACAGATGCACTGTCCGTCTACGTCATATTCATAATTGTACCTAGTTTTACTACTGATTTGAAAAACCTGCTTCACCCTTTTCTTGGGGTGTCTGCACTAGAGTAAGGTGTTGACCGAACTATAGAGGTGTAGCCTCACTAATATAAAAACTCGAGCAATTTAGCTAGACGGACAGCCTCTTAAATTTTAGACATGTTCAGACTAGGTTCTGTAAATAATTACAATCACTATAAAAATAGATCAGCATTTACAAAATGATGGTTACAGGTGCCAAATATTTGTCTAATAGATTGATTGATTGATTTGTGTTATTGAAGGGTACGTAAATTATAAATCAATGTAAAGGCAACAGTGGTCAAGCACCATTATTTTTGCTCTTGTGCTTCCATTTGTGATCTTTTTACCAAATAAGGCCCAAGCTTTATTCAGTTTTTAGTACAGATGACTTCCAGTTCTGACCTTATCATATCTTCTCTAAGCAAGCAATTCATAACAATACACTTGTACAATCACTGGTAGGAATTCAAATGAGTACATTTACCTATTTTGAACTGAAGAATTATATATTAAGTATTGTCACAAGCGACCCTTAAACCCCTTCTCTCTTATATAAGATATTGGTACCTTTTGAATGGAAGGCCTATGCAGCCAAAGTAACTGGTCCTTTGATCGAACTTTATTTCTCGGGGGGTTCCCCATTGATGATGGGCATAGTAATGAGGCTGAAAAATTTCTGATATAAAAAATAATGAATTCTGGCCAACTCAGATATTTTGGATGGAAGGAATATGTAACAAAATAACCCTCTGATCAAATTGAAATGTATAAACAAAATAGTTATTAGTCCAGAACCATTACTCCCTGTGGGAAACTCTTTCAAAAGGGGGACAGACAGGCATGTATCCAGACTAATATGTGGATGTCAGAGATGCAGAACTGGGTTGTCACTAGCGGAACAAAAACCGTATATGTATCCATATGATAAAGCACTGTAGAATGTTTTTCGTATGCCCCTGATGATCCACAGGTATTATCCTTTACCAATTTAAATGTTAGATTAGACAATGCAAGGAGAATTACATTTTAGGGATGTGATGAGACTCTCCAGGTGAGATGGCGTCATTTGTGAAAGTTAGAATGTAAAGATGGGAAAATTGCAACAAAGGTTCAGATATCCTGTAGATACCAGGTAACTGATTTATTAAGACACACTTGTGATGCTTATCGCTGGATTCCTGACCCTGTGGTGGCTTTTAAGAAACCTTTGAGAACAAAACCAGAAAAAGGATTTCCAATCCTGCTGGGAGCACTCCGATATCTTGGACACAAACTGGATACTGTGTTCAAAAGACCATTGGAAGAAAATGAACTGTTAATAGTATTGTAAACCTCTGTACTGGTTTAGAAAATGTTAAATAACTACAAGCAGAAATATTATTGCAGACATTTATATTAGCCTAACTAAGAGGCTCAGTGAACTATAAAACACTGACATAATTCAATAACCTTGATGGGAATGCACATGTAGCTAAGTTTCTTATCAGCAGTTGCATCTTAGGACAAGGGGACTCTCGCTTTTGATTCTTATCTGTAAAAGTACTATGATTTTCATGGTACCATAAAAATATGTTTTAACAACCAAGGCGAAACTCACTTGCAGGCCAGGTGTTCTAACTCAAGAACCCCTTGCTTTTGTATGTTTTATCTTAACAAGCAAGAGGAACTCCATGGTACAAGAACATATATTATTAGTTTTAGAAAAAAACTTGTATATCCTTATCTTAGAAAAGTGGGAGAACGCCTGGTACCAAAAATAATTAATTTTGGAGATAAAGGCTGTCTAACAAACCAGCTGTTTAGGTTAAATTAAGCCTTCTGACGCAAGAAGGGAGATAACAAAAAAAATCTTTTACATATTGGAGCAAAATTAC
The DNA here is from genome assembly GCF_017654505.1 of Polyodon spathula. Classification (NCBI taxonomy): domain Eukaryota; kingdom Metazoa; phylum Chordata; class Actinopteri; order Acipenseriformes; family Polyodontidae; genus Polyodon; species Polyodon spathula. Next base: position 22,970,375 of record NC_054548.1, read on the forward strand.
AATTAGTTATCAGCCAAGCTTGTTAACACAAGCCTGTCTGGTCCATCTTTTTAAGTCCTCTTTGCGAAGCTGACTGCTGGTGTTGTATTCAGAGTCTCTTGTTAGACGACTGTCCTTTCTTTGTTCTGTTATATATTTTGTCATATTTCTCCACAGAGGGTAAATATAATCCTGAATTTATATCTCACTTATATTTAAATACGATGCTATAGGATAAGATTATTATTATTATTAGCTTTAGCGATGTTGTTATATTGTCTGCATTAGTGCAAATGGGTGCCTTAGACTGCCTGAGGTGTACAATGTACCCATATTGCTTTATAGTATTAATGCTGTTAGTTTGCAAAGACATCAGACTGCCTGGGTCTGTGATCACTCGATCCATTTAAGAATTAATAGACCAAAGGAGTGAATATATACTCGGATTCGTTAAAATTTAAATAACCAAGTCTGCATAATTATTCTTGATTAATTGTTGTCTGGGCATGCCAGTATAACAACAAATGATTATAGGAGTTTATTCAATCGATTTGTCCACTTGTTTGCCTCCCCTTATTCTATTAGAGAATTAAAGAAGTGCTCAAAAGTCACATGTGGCAGAGCAAAGCTCTGCCCTTTATAAATTGGCAGGGATGGGGTTAAATTCCCCTACCTGCCTGGGTTTATTGTGTTCAGGTGGCTGGAGTTCTCTCTATCCACTCACCAGCCTGTCACATCACAATATTCCACTAATACTATGTGCCGAAGAACTAACTTTTACTACATTATTATTATTATTTATTATTATTATTATTATTATTATTATTATTATTATTATTATTATTATTATTATTATTATTATTTCCTAGCAGATGCACTTACGCAGGGCGATGATACAAAAAATACATATCAAGAATTACAGTACAATTAACCCTTTGCAGTCCTATGTCAGACCAGGTCCGACATTACAATTTTCCCTTTCCAGTCCAATGTTGGATCCTGTCCGACATCATCAAAAAGATGTAAAAGCACAGGTCTGCATCCAGCGCTCAAAGAATATCACAGACATTTGCAGCGCTTTTTGAAGGTTTATAGTAATAAAATAATGACTTGGATCGCATTATTCAGGAGTTTGGTGATAAAACGAGTGATCAGGAGAGGATTTCTCAGTATGCACTACTATGAAGAGATATGTGTTAAATACAAAAAACAAGGAATGGGGCAGGGCTGGAGATGCAGTACTGAGTGTTGATCTGCAGTGCCTTTTAAACCTATTTTAGGTTATAAAGAGGTATGTGAAAAATACAGTGAACAAGGGGTGGGGCTTGGCTGTACATACAGTACTGCGTGTCCTTTTGTGATTCAATGCCTTTTAAACCTGTTTTAGTCTGAAAAAAATATATTTTAAACAACACGTGTAAAATAAACAGCACGTGTGAATATAAATTTAGACCTGATGTGCCAGGTCTAAATAGGTACCGACAGACTGGAAAATTGCAAACGTAATACCGATCCACAAAAAGGGAAACAAAACTGAACCAGGTAACTACAGACCAGTAAGCCTGACTTCTATTATATGCAAACTTATGGAAACTATAATAAGATCCAAAATGGAAAATTACCTTTATGGTAACAGGGTCCTGGGAGACAGTCAACATGGTTTTAGGAAAGGGAGATCGTGTCTAACTTGCTTGATTTTGTTGAGGATGCAACATCGATAATGAATAATTGCAAAGCATATGACATGGTTTATTTAGATTTCCAGAAAGCTTTTGACAAAGTCCCGCACAAAAGATTAATTCTCAAACTGAACGCAGTTGGAATTCAAGGAAACAAATGTACATGGATTAGGGAGTGGTTAACATGTAGAAAACAAAAAGTACTGATTAGAGGAAAAACTTCAGAATGGAGTGTGGTAACCAGCGGTGTACCACAGGGATCAGTACTAGGTCCTCTGCTACTCCTAATCTACATTAATGATTTAGATTCTGTTATAGTAAGCAAACTTGTTAAATTTTCAGACGACACAAAAGTAGGAGGAGTGGCAAACACTGTTGTAGCAGCAAAGGTCATTCAAAATGATCTAGACAAGATTCAGAACTGGGCAGACACATGGCAAATGACATTTAATAGAGAAAAGTGTAAGGTACTGCATGCAGGAAATAAAAATGTACATTATAAATATCATATGGGAGATACTGAAATTGGAGAAGGAATCTATGAAAAAGACCTAGGAGTTTATGTTAACTCAGAAATGTCTTCATCTAGACAATGTGGGGAAGCTATAAAAAAGGCTAACAAGATGCTCGGATACATTGTGAAAAGTGTTGAATTTAAATCAAGGGAAGTAATGTTAAAACTGTACAATGCACTAGTAAGACCTCATCTTGAATATTGTGTTCAGTTCTGGTCACCTCGCTATAAAAAAGATATTGCTGCTCTAGAAAGAGTGCAAAGAAGAGCGACCAGAATTATTCCGGGCTTAAAAGGCATGTCATATGCAGACAGGGTAAAAGAATTGAATCTGTTCAGTCTTGAACAAAGAAGGCTACATGGCGACCTAATTCAAGCATTCAAAATTCTAAAAGGTATTGACAGTGTCGACCCAAGGGACTTTTTCAGCCTGAAAAAAGAAACAAGGACCAGGTGTCACAAATGGAGATTAGACAAAGGGGCATTCAGAACAGAAAATAGTAGGCACTTTTTTACATAGAGAATTGTGAGGGTCTGGAATCAACTCCCCAGTAATGTTGTTGAAGCTGATACCCTGGGATCCTTCAAGAAGCTGCTTGATGACATTCTGGGATCAATAAGCTACTGACAACCAAACGAGCAAGATGGGCCGAGTGGCCTCCTCTCGTTTGTAAACTTTCTTATAATGGTAAATTGCTAAAATGGTGGGTTGATAAAACAATCCACTGAAATGGTACAGAGCTAGAGCTCTGACCAGATTGTATTTCTGTTAGTTAAGATATAAGGTCACTGGAAACAAAATACTTTTCTTCATAACTTTGAACCCGTTTATTCAGAAGATGAAGTGCCATATAGCATGCAATAGAGCAGATGAGTAAAAGCGCTTCTTGATACAAACAGCTAACCCCTACTACATACAGATGGAGAAGATGCAGGGGATTGCACCACATGGCAGCTTTACAGTTAGGAGTCAATTTCAGCTGACAAGAAATTTGATGTAGAAAGACATTACTGATGTCAAATTGCATAAAAATTGAGCAGTTGCCATAATGCCCGGGCAGTTGGCGAAGTACCCAGCTGCAGCGGGCAGATGCTGAATTAGCTTTGAATTTATGTAATTTCGGTATCTGCCTGGGCAATTCATAAACTGCCCACAGCCACCCGGGCTGATGGCAAAGAAAGACTTTAGTGCGCCCTGTTATAATAAATGAAAGGCTAATGGAAAGTAACACAGCAGTATTCATCCTCTGGGTATCTACCTGCAGTTCTCAATAATAGTTTGTCAGTCAAACAACTTTATTTAATCATTAGACTGACTTAACAGTTTAGATTTATTTTTATTTATTTATTTTGACCCTTTGCAGTCCTTTTATTCAATGCTTGTCAGGCGTGTCCGGTCCAATTTTTCACACGCAATTTTTTTTTTTCTGAGAAAAACAGGTTTAAAACGCATTGCATGGCAAAATGACATCAGCACTGCATCTACAAGCCCCACCCCTTGTTCACTGTATTTTTCACATACCTCTTTATAGATGTGCATACTGATAAATGTTCTCTTGATCACTCGTTTTTCACCAAACTCCTCAATAATGCGATCCAAGTCATTATTTTATTACTATAACATCTCAAAAAACTCTGCAAATGTTCATGATATTCTTTGAGCACTGGATGTGGAAGCAGCTATCTCCTTTGTTTGTGTCCATCTTATCTCTGTGGTGCAGTAGCTAGCTCTGTTGCTCACATGGCCTTTTTTCCGGCTTCTTTCAGCTACTATCGTTGTCACTCGGCCATTGAATGGTTTTCTTGGCTTTTTCCAGAGAAAAAATGACTAGACACCTGTGCTTTATGTCTTTTTGATGATGTCGGACAGGGTTCGACATCGGTGGAAAGGGAAAATCGTAATGTTGGACCTGGTCCGACACAGGACTGCAAAGGGTTAATGAAATGATGAGGTAAATGTCTAATTGTCTGAGATCTGATGTCAACAAATGTTAAACATAAAACAATATTGGTTTGAATGTGTAAAAAATATTTTCTAACAAAATGAAAAAGAAACTTTTTTGTGAGAAAACGTTTTCTTCTGAGTTAAACTGTCGTTCATATTATTTCTAAATAAGAAAAGTAAAAACTTTATGCTATTGCGTAATAATTAATTAATATTGATATGACAAATTAGTTTCAGGTAACTATATTTAATTGGGTGGCTTTTACATGTTTAAAATGAACTCTGATTATTAGTCTCTTGTTGATATTGAATGATCTCTCATTCAAACAAATCAACTCTGCTCAGAAATTTGTACTGTAAGAATAAAATAAAAAAAAAAAATCTGGACTCCCCCCCCCCCCCCCCAATCTAACCTCTATATCTAATCAATGATGGAAATAAACAGTGCATTGATATTTTGTTCAGTTCAGTTCCTACAGCATTGTCAGAAAGTATTACAGTTATTTAAATAAACACTACAAGGCAAACTAATTGTAATGTTACGAAACACACTGCATAATATGTGTACAAGTATTACAATGGGTGGCTTGGTGGCAGTGCGCTTTTGCGCTTAAAGGCAACAAAGAGAATTCATTTGTATTGTACTCTATCTGTTAAATTTTCTTTGTTCAGATGGCTATGGGTAGTTAACCAGTCAGGGCAGATTCTGAAATGACATAAAATTCTTAACTAATTCGGCATCTGCCTACTGCAGTGGGGCACTTTATATATATATATATATATATATATATATATATATATATATATATATATATATATATATAGATAGATAGATAGATAGATAGATAGATAGATAGATAGATAGTAGCAGATTACGGAAAAAGAAATATGTAGTTCAGGAGGGGAAAAAGTACTACATCCCCCAGAATGTCATGGGACTGAGAGATAATCATTGACACCTGCCTGTGATTAGCAGGCAGATATATTAACAGGGCAAAATGTGTGTTCGGGGCAGTCTGCAGTTTGTGAGACGGCAAGAGGCTGTCATTGTGAAGAGACCTGTGTGGTTCGTAAAAGGTCATATTTGTCTATTTCGCCAATGTTCATTACTTACATGCAAAATTTCAGCTTGTTTGTACACTCTAATAATCAACAGCATGCAGTAGACATGAAAAAAAAAAAAAAAAAAAACTCAGTCTCGTAGGACCAGCAGTGCATTTCACAACTCACAACTGAAAGGATTAATAACCAATAGTTGGATCACCAAACCATTTACATTTTCACACATACATATACTAGCAGTGCTGGTCAAGCATTTGACTAAGCAAGCACCTAATGCCTAAATAAAGTCAGCAGTGTCAAGGGGGCTGGCTGGCTCTTCCAGAAGAGCCAACTAAATAACACTGGAAAAGGTTCAGTATTTATGTCTCACTTGCTTTGGTCAAAGTTGCTCTAAATTAGGGATTGATTGATAATTCTATTACAGAAACATCAGATAATGATACGCATGCGCCTAATTTGAAGGAAAGAAAAGCTGAAGATATTTTCCATCCATCTCATTTGCTTTCATATTGTACCTGTTTAACTCTGCACAATTAACAAGTTGTGTGGGACGTATCATGCCATTGTTTTGCACTCCTCAACAAGTGAAAAACAATACGTCTGCCTGGTTTCACAAAGCCAAGGTTTGATAAAAAATGTTCACAAAGTTACTTATTTTATAAGAACATAATAATAATAATAATAATAATAATAATAATAATAATAATAATAATAATAATAATAATAATAATAAAAATAAACAGGAAAATAGTTCTACTATTACATTTAGCACTTACTTGTTTATTCCAAACTGTGATAATTCATAATGCTACTGCAGCTCATTAAAGATTACTAGAGATCGTCGAGTATTAAAAGGTAGTTCTAGAGGTCATTAATTTATCCGTATAGTAAAACATTTGGTTGTAATAATAATAGAGTAACAAAGTTGTATTATTATTATTATTTATTATTATTATTATTATTATTATTATTATTATTATTATTAATACAAAACACTATTTCACAGAAAATTCTAGGTTTTAAATGTGCCTTTATAGTAGAGGACTGCATAATAAAGAATATGCCTGAGGCTTTCCATCTAAACAATGCTGTTGCTGTGTGAGGTCACAAATAATATATTAGTGATATGCCTGCATTCCTTAAAACAAGCTACAAATAAACTAAAATGCAGCCGATCTATACTTTGTACTTGTGTATTGATAATTGCTATAATTGTTACGAATACTAGGATTATCTGAGTAATCTGCACATCCCACAGTCTGGACGATTGATTAAAAAACTTAAAACTGTATCTTAATGGGAAGCAGTTCTTTATAATTATGGACACAGTCAGGTTGAAAGGCATGTTCCTGCAAGTCACTGTACAGGTTTTGTGAATCAAACATGTTAATGTATTTGATTAAGAGTGGAAGGATATGATTGATTCCGAACAACCCAGGCAACTGTGAGATAATAGTTTTCTCTCCCACTGAGGACAATCAACCAGGGACTGATTTGCTGTGTTAGAGTGTGACTGATTAAAATTTTACAACAGCTGACAAGACAATTTTAGATGTAAAATACTAGTGGTTTTCTCTTTTTTTTAACCTGGTTTAACTGAGGGCATCAAGCTTCCATTAAAAAATGTATAGCAAATGTAACCCATGTTATGGAATCCACTTGCAAATGCTTTCTGTACCAGTAGTGAAAGAAATGCAACCCTGATAATCCAAAGGAATATGGAATTGTTTTTGAATTGGGCAGACTTGAGGCAAACTAATTGTAATGTTATGAAACACACTGCATAACAGATGCAAAACTTAAGCGTGCAATTTTGTGCAAAATGAATGGGAGTTAAATTAATCATAATACTTTGAGGGAACTTGGGGTTATAATGTATTCTGTTTCAAAGACATTCTTACTTTTCCTAAGTATCTTGTATGCCATATTTAATCCATAACTTTAAATATTAACTCTTAAATCACACAGGGCCAACGAGAAGCTTACAACCTTTTGTGTCACTATCAAGCTAACCAAATAACAATTTCAGCTGGGTAAAATTGGCCCTTTATTTGTACAAGTACAACAAATATTTAGTATAATCAAACGCAAATTCAGGAATATGTTGTCCCAAAATATATAAAAATAAATTAAAAATTAAGGTGAAACAAAAGCACTAGGAAATGCACAATCAGGAAAGCTCCAGCTTTAAATAAGTTCACATCTTGGTTTCAAGGGTGCTCTATTGTTATTGTTATTCATTTTGGGACAATGTAAGTTTTGAAATGTGGTACTGTGAATAGAATTAGCTAGTTGATAGCTTGCTAAAATATCACTGGTCTCCTATTTATAAAATGTATTCCCAGTGTTAAAACATTCTATAACTAGAAGATGTTGTAAAAACAGAAAATAAAATGATGTCTCCTTTTTTCCAACATGCCGATAAAAAAACTGTCACTGCTAACATTGTTTAAGTATGCAATAAGGCCCAGTTGGGCGTCCGTATACGTCGAATATATGGACGCCTCAGGGCATTGTGATTCGTTTCGTGCCTTCAACCCCTGAGAAGTCTGTATATTCAATGTATTATAAATGCTACAAGGCCCTATATATTATAGGGCCTTATAGCTTTTATAATCCAGGTAAAACAGGGAAAAAAAAAGAAACACAAATAGTGTTTTTTTTTTTTTTTTTTTTTTTTTTACTAACACTAGAAGGACTGCAGATATACTCATACCTAGAAGGCCAGCAGCAGTCTTTCTGACGGCTGTATTCAAAACAATGTAAATAGTACAACGAAAGAAGAAACAGTTTTTTTTCTTTATTACGTACGCCACAAACACCTGAACAACTGAAGCATATTTATTATTTATATATATATATATATATATATATATATATATATATATATATATATATATATATATATATATATATATGTGTTTCATGCTTTGTGAGAATATTTAATACATATAGACAGAAAGGTACATGAACGCGCAGACCCATATGTGTTACACAACTGGAGAAAAATACATTTTAAAACCAAAAACCGGCAAAATGATTGCTGTGGGGCTTCTAGTGTTAAATATCCTTACGCCAAATAAAGTAGTCCCATGTATAATTTGATATTGCACCCCAGAGGGCAGAGTTGAGATGGCACTGAGTTATTTTTTCCTCCTGTTAGTGCAGACACAGTGTTTGAGCAGAAGAGACGTGAGGAATAAAACTAAATTCAACTAAGTCTTGGACTTCGGTAATTTGTTCATGGTCTGTGTCAGACAGGGGTAGATAATGTGCACAAGTGTCTTTTTGTGTTTTTCTTTAGGGTTTACAAACCACTAAAAATTAATTATTTGAACTGATAACATCAGAGTTGGGTGCACATAAAGACAGCAATTTTTTTGTTTGTTTGTTATTTTTTCTGTTTTGCCATCTTCCAGTTCATTTAATTGTGCTTCATCCGAATCGGCATGTCGCTTACTACTTTGGGATTTTTTGCAGGTAACTAGTCATTTAGTTTCATAGTTACAGCTGTACATCTGTAAGCGAGTGTAAGCAAGAGTGATTTAGAATATGTGACAAGGCTCCAACTGTCTGTATCCATCCAATGAGGACAGCTTGGACCTTGCTCGACCAATCACATTACTTGTTTCACATTCTATTACGAGCCCTGGATTATAATACCCTATATACAATAGAACTTTGCAGGTACATCAGAAAATAAAGGCAAACCAAGTTTGTCAGCTATGTTCAAACCCACTTATTCATTCTAGAAAAACGCTGAGGAAATCAAAGAACCACCATTTCCTGATATAATTGTGTCCTAAAGGAGTAAGATAATTATAAGTGTATTGAATAATTTGTCAGTCACAGATGATTGCCTCAAGCCACTATTCAACTAAACTACAAACCCTGTAATCATAGATCATGTCATGTTCTACTTTCACTGAATTATTTATGTAAAATTAGACAAACAATCTGTCTAATAACATTTATATTTGGCTTAAGATGTATGGTAATCAGTTTGATTTGTAAGAAGTTCCAATTGTAATTTTAAGTAACATTGACCTAATACAGTTTAATACAATAATTAAACTGTTCCAAACCTTTATTCTTAATACCCATAATTTCATAGAAAAAATGCACAATAGAAAACAAAGCAGAAAGAACTAGTTCAATTGGTAGGAGCCATCTTGTCAAAAATGTGAACAATGTTATTTGGATATATATATATATATATATTTTAATTGATTACTATCTATCGATTACTGGGATGATTACTTTACGCCTAAATAACAATTAGTGTAGAAAAGTAAGTGTTATTTGTTCTGTAGGACTCTTTGTTTTTAGTGTTCATAAAATACCATAATAAAATCGCTCTCAACTTGTGAGTTCAGGACTTAGGCACTGTAAATTATGTTTGTTACATTTTTGTTTAACCCTTTGCAGTCCATTTATTTATCGCATGTCAGGCACATCAGGTCAAATTTATTTTCACACGCACTGTTTATTTTACATGCGCTGTTTAAAAGTAATTTTATTCATAGTAAAATAGGTTTAAAAGGCACTGCAGGTCAACACTCAGTAATGCATCTCCAGCTCTGCCCCACTCCTTGTTTGCTGTATTTATCACATATCTCTTCGTAGTACATACTGATAAATCATCACCTGATCACTTGTTTTATCACCAAACTCCTCAATAATGCTATCTAATAAATTATTTTACTACTGTAACATCTCAAAAAGCTTGGCAAATGTCTGTGATATTCTTTGAGCGCTGGATGCAGAAGCAGCTGTCTTGTTTGTTTATGTCCGTGTTATGACTGTGGTGAAGGGATTATGCATATTTCTCAGATCCACCTATTTTTTTTCGGCTTCTATCAGTCTCACTCGGCCATTGAAAGCTTTCTCGGCTTCTACCAGAGAAAAAATGACTAGAGATCTGTGCTCGACGTCTTTTTGATGATGTCGGACAGGAAAGGAAAAATTGTAATGGTCCGATATAGGACCGCAAAGGGTTACATTTGTTGAATAAATGCTAACAAAGCTCATGCAAATACCATTATATTTTGTATTATGATTTTTTTTTTATTATTACTTGACAACAGAGCGACATTTTTTAACCACAGTAACACACTTCTTTGTGTCTGAAGGCACTTGGCCTACAGAATTGTAACTCAAACCACACTCCGGTGTGCAGTAAGATGTGTCCTGTCAGGTGTTATGGTTGGCATATACGTACCACTACGTATTTGTTGTTGAAAAAAATATTTTAAATGGTGACTCTGGTGGTGCACGTGTGTGTGTGTGTGTGTTGGTGTGGGGATTAATGGCTTGGTAGGGAAGGGGGTTAAATTGCTCCCTGTCAAAACACGTGGGAATGTAGCTGGAGCCGACAAGTGATAAATGATTAATTAAGGCTCCAGCCACGGGTGTTAGTTAGATAGAATGGTTTGTAAATGTTGGTGAAGGTTACCTCCGCGTCCATGTTTATTTACGTTTTGTGAGTTTTTGTGTCCCAATGTGTCTTTTTTTTTCTGTCTTTGGTTGTTTAAGTTATTATTTAGAATTAAACTGTACATTAGCACATTCAAACTTGCAGCTTCCTTAGGGTGACCAGATTTTTAAGCCTTGAAACTGGGATAGTATGGAAATTTTGGGAATAACTTTCAAGCTACAGGGAAGCCCTAGGGTTTTTATTTTCACTTTGGCAATGCTTGATCTAATATCATATTGAAAGAATGCAGAGACTCATGGCAATATTCAGAGTGGAATATTTTACTTTAAAAAGCTTTGTGAATAAATGATCTAATTATTTTTGTAATTCCATATCTACACAACAAGTATAGTTATTACATTACACAGTAGCAATTCAATAATATAAAATTCCAAGATTCTATTTTATTGTAGATTGCTGCTGCAAATCTAGTCCCTTTTCTGCCTAAGAAACTGCATCTTCTCTTGATTTCCACTTTCCATCTCGCTCTATCTCCATCTCTGTGCTATCCTCCAGTGTCCAATCTGCAAACCAGGCCCTTCCTGTATGAAATCATTACTCTTTTTAATGCTACTGTACTGGTCGTTCAAACTTCCCTTTAGTCACACCAATTGTCATTGTACTGTAATAAGTTAGATATGGCAACACAGCAGCCTGCATGAAAATACAATGCAATGATGATCTGGAGGGGGGGGGCACACAAAATGAGCATCCCAAGAAAGTTTCTTGGGACACTGGGACCAGTGTTCTGAAAGTGGGACCGTCCCGTCCAAAAAGGGGCATCTGGTGACCTTAAGCTTCCTTGTCTGTCCCTTTCCTGGTGAAAACAGCTTGGCAGTGATGCAGTCCTATTGCAGTGATGTTTTGTTATTTTATAGAAATGTTATTTAGGAAACATGCCTTAGGGAATTGAAAATAAGTGCACACACATGCAGGAACTGCAAAGCCAGAAGATGGTAACAGCATGGGCTGTACTGTAGATGGATATGCTACGGACTACCTTCACAGCAGGTGTCGTTTCTAGACAGTGATGTTTCATAAGCTTCATCACAGGGGTGGAAATACAACAGAGATATTTAAAGAAAATTCTCTTCTAGTTATGAGATACAAGTTATTGTGATAGAGAAACAATTTATGATGGATTTGGAGTTAAAAAAAAAAAAAATTTTTAACAAATCAGCATTTTTTATAAAGAAATATTCTTTAACAAGCAGGTTTTGTTTTTTGTAGGTCTGTGTTTCTTTGAAACAGTCTAAAACATAACGTTCCAGTCGCATCATCAAAGCTTAAAAAAAAAAAAACAGCACAGCCTCATTTATAAAAGAGAGTCATGAAAAGATTCTTATCTTATAACAGATTCATGTTTTACACTTTCCAGCTGTGACGACCAGAAACATTAATTTGGCAATAAACATTTTAACTGGTAAAACATATCTCACTGTAACACCTCCACTGGATCAGACAGCATTTCCTTGCTGGACAAACAAAGGCAAATCGACATAAAACAGAACATGATTTCCCTGGCTTGTGATTGCTAATCAGACAAAATAAGCAAAGGATTTATGGCACAAATGTTACAATTAATGTTAATAGGAATAGACATAGAGGACTAAAAGTTATGACTTTTCACATTACCTCAATTTAAAATCATTACAAGCACAAAGTATGAAAGTTTTACTCTCATATCCCCGACACATGCAGGCTATAAATGTGACAGGATAGCGTCATGGCCCAAGATGTTACCAGCAGGAATTAGAGACTCAGAGACAGAAGCTGCAGTGAAGCACTGTTGCACACATCTCATTAACAAAAACATGAATGAATAAACAGGCACAAAACAAAAAGGTACAGAAATGTACACAAAAAAACTGCTGCCAAGCTGGGTATTCCCCTTCACTGAACAGACTCCAAAACACAGTACAAAACCCACAAACTAAACTCCCTTTTCTCAAACACCAAGTCCAAACAAAGAATTGCTCCCTGCTTTTATATATGAGGCCCCTCCCCAATTAACAACAATTACCTAATTGGGGAATGGTCACCTGTGATTGTTGGCAGCGACAGATTTAACCCCATCCCTGCCAATCTTACATTCCCACACACAGGGGCAGGGCTGCTGCTCTGCTACAATCAACGTTAGCAGATTCTCTAGACAAGACGGAAACTATTTAAAATGACTAATAAAATAGCCCTATATTTCAAAAGAACCAATCATAGTAGTATGTGTGCAGAGAGTGCTGCTGTTCATTGGAAGTGGTTTTGCTTGTCTGATTGGCTAGACTCATGTGTCCTCCCACATTCTGCTAAAGATAGAGTTGTGAATCTACCACAAACAGCGGTGTGCATAATTTGAAAAACTATAACGGGGCCTTTGAAACTCCCTTTGGGACAATGGAAGTTCGTTATTTTTCTTTTCCTGTTTACATTACCACGGCAAATGAAGCAGCCATTTTGAACTACCCAGAACTCTGCTTTTGAACTTCTTTGAAGGTTTTTTAGTTGAAACCAGAAGAAAAAAACTTTTGCAGAGCAGCAAGGCAATCTGTTTCTTGTCTTCTTGTTAATGGTCTGTGTTGTGGTAGTGGACCTATTGGTAAGTTTATCTGCAGGGTCTTGTTTTAACCTATTAACAGAACCATCAGATGTATGTACATACATAGAACTACTGCAGCGGTTTTTATGTTTTTTTTTTTTAAGTTATATTAAAATGCATATAAAACTACTGCAGAATTGCATGCTACAAAACTGTTCTGTGTTATATGTAGTCAAAACAGTGTGTTTATTTTAATATACCAAACATAGTGCTTACCTTTAATTCCAATTTCCTCACTTGTATTTTCCCATAATTTCTTTGTAAAGCAGATGCTCCTCCATCTTGCCTGTGATATTTGGAGCGTAAAAACTTTGGTTTACAAAAAAAAAAAAAAAAAAGTTTTGACGTTATTGTTTGTTTTCCTTCAGGATATTGTCTGTGACACCATTTTTGCAGCCTGCTTGTTACACGTGAGGGAAACCTGTTACAACATGAGCACTGACATGAGACTTGGGCGTGGTGTTGGAAGGGGGACTTATGATTGCAAATGCTGGGCTAGCAGCTTTACAAGATGCAGTAACAAGAAAATCCATAATACTTTAAATACAGAGACATGCAGCGGGACATTGTGGAGCAATAGAGAATAGTGCCCGAGACTTGTTTGTTTGATTGTTTTATACAAGTGTTTTCTATTTAGCCTTTTATTTTGTGCCTGAGTTCGACTCTGTTGGCAATTCAATGGTAATTTCTGTCTCCAGTCTTGCAATAGCTGGTTTGGTACATATTATTCAGAATTTTTTATTTTTTTTTCAGCAGCACAAAGCCAAACCCACTGTTTTTACTATGACAGTCAAAATGACAGCTGCAGTAGTTCTAGGTATGAGGTATATCTCCATAAGTTTCTGCAACCCTGGGTCTACTGATGGTTTGAGATGTTTGATATATTGTGGAAGGGTGGTTTTGCAGGGGTGACGTCAGACCAGAAAGAATCACACAAGCAGTCAGTACTGGGGTTGAAACTGCGATGCAATGGCTGCACTCAGTGTTTTAATGAAACAAATAAAAAATTTAAACAAAAACAGCATTTGATGCCAAAATTAATAGACAAACAAAACGACAAAACAGTAAACAAACAGTGGACGAACAGAAAGACAAGTACAGTGCTGATGCTTCCAACATGCTGTAGCAATTATTTTACGTTATTTCTTTTCTCTTACTTTTTTACTCTCGGCTCCACACCCATTCTCCACTCACGAACACACAACCCCGAGTGAGTCAAATGTCGATATAATGTTGTACAGGATTCAATTACAAATTAATTATTCACCTGAATCGCAGCATGTGAACTCATTTGCGTAATCCCTGTGCCTAAATACAACTATATATTTTAAATCATTCGTGCTACACAGACCCATTGATGTCCCGTGCAGCAACATTAACACAAAAACAAACATGAACACACAGGGGCGGAGCACTCTGCCATTCAAAAACTAACATGAACACACAGGGGTGGAGCACTCTGCGACGGATATATATATATATATATATATATATATATAAGCACAACTATATATATATATATATTATATATATATTCAGTTTTTCAAAAAAAGCACAGGTGCCTAGCTACCAAATCAATTGGATGAAAAAGAAAAAGCATTATTAAAAACTCTGATGAGGTCAGGAAAAACAAAGCTCCAGTAGTTCTAGTGTTAATGTAAACTACTGAAGTTTTACTAACAAAACAATGATTAGTACGTGATTATGAGGGAACTGCACTTGACGAGTAACAGTAGAACGAGGAACTGACTCATCTTGCTGACGGAAGAAAACCTTTTAAATTCTACTTGCTTTCAACTCTGCATTCTGAAAAAGCTGTTTTTGTGGCCACAGAAAACTGAAAGACTCTACTTCTGGGGACATCTCGCTGAGGAAGGACAATGCAGTAACAAAGAAAGCATTTCTTCTTCAGTTCCTTGAATGAACTTTCTTCAACACAACCAAGGCTGGATCACAGAACCGATCAAGGGACTCTTGCACAACCCACCAATTTATAAAGGAAGGTAACGATGCGATTAATTGAATTCAAGGTGCAGAAGCTAGGATAACAATATTGTTTAAATGCTTGTGATATTTTGCTCATACCTTGATTATTAGTTTTTATAACTTCTGAATAAATACATTTTACATGTTCTATTTCATTGTCTATTTAATAAAGCACTATCAAGCATTTAGAAGACTGAACATAACATAAATTATTAAATTGAACCATACCTCATGTATTTTAAGTAAAAAAAAATGTTCACAATTATTTAAGGAACCTTGTATCTCGATTGAATAAGAACAATGTTTTTACTTTGAATACATGTGTAGAACTTATTTCTATGAAAGACATGCTATATCTTTAAGAACATAAGTACCAACTGAGCACACACAGGTTGTTTGTTAGGTGTTCTAATTGTCTTTTTGTAGGTAAACGTACTTAAACCGAGTCAACCATCATTCGAGAGAAAGTTTTTTTGAACAGAGAGTGGAGGTAGCGGGAGACATGCGGACTATTGGGCTGTCTGGTTGAGAATGCTTGAAAACCGACTTCTGTGTCATTGCATTGAGACTCTCTGCTCTACCGGTTGCACTGTTTTGTGACTTCGGAGATATACAGTTGAAGTATTTTGTATGAATAAGTACTAAACTTAAATTATTACTAATTGCTTACCCTCTACGCTCCATGTTAGGGAATTGTGTACTGTATGTGCGCTTTTTATGTACTGGTAATGATTTAAGGTTGTTGCAACAACAGTGAACTTTTTATTTTAAAACTTGTAATTTGACCATGATTGTATTACTATTGTACAAATAGCCTTCTATAAATAAATATAGCAGGTTAGTCTGGTCAGTTTAAAGTACAAGTCACTTGCTAGTAGTAGTATTTTCAGTAGCAGTGTACTGGATGTGATATTTCTTTTGTGAGAAGTTATATTTGAGAATTGTTTTGTTGTTTTAGTTTTTTCACTTAGACAGTTTGATTTGTGTTAAATTGCACATTTGATATTTATTTCTTTGATGCATTGTGGTGTTCATTGGGTTTTTTCTTTGATGCATTGTGGTGTTCACTGGGCTGGATTTCGGTAACTTGACGATCACAGCTACAAGTAAATCACCGCTGTTACATTGTAATTATTGCTGCTATATCTAAATTGTTGCTGCTATCTCTAAATTGTTAATTGGAAACAGTCACTGTTAAATTGAATTGCCTTGTGTGCTAAAACTTTGTAAACTTTTAATAATTTTCTGGTCATGTGTTTGGGAGTAATGCTAGTATCGGCATAAGTCCTTGCTCAAGTAAATAAACCTTAATCAGGATTCTTTTTTTCTCCCTAATATAATTGGGAGTGGTGTAGCGGCTATATTTAAATACATTTTTAATGAAGTGATAGGAGTTCAAGCTTGTTACATGTGTATCTGTGGTGGACCAATTAAATCCGAGACATAAAACATAATTAACAAATATGCCTCACATTATATCCACAAATACGAAACAGTTGAATGTAAATGTTTACGCTTTTTAACATATACCATCCTCCTTTCAGTCCTCAATTTTTCAGTACATGCAACATGAAAACATTAACCCTGTTACTTCAGCCATCTCTAATAGCACTTTTGTTGGGAAGCATTCTAAATTCATCATGGCCATGACTAAGCAGAGACTTTTTTATTATGAGTTTTTGCCCTGTTTTGGTTCTGTGTAGGTATATTTCAGCAGTGGTCTATGAATATTCTGTAAAATCAGGTATACATATTCCCTTTCATAGTGTGAGGGCTGTAGTTCTGAACTTAAGAATGTGCAGACTTGAAGCTGATCCAAAATTCAAATACTGGAGGCTATTTTACATTGGTGGATAATGCCAGCTTCACGAGATGCCACAAAACAGATTCTTAACCATAGATCAAAACAGTGATTTTTTTATTTTTTTTTTTTGTGCAGGTCAAGATAGGTATTCTGGTGATATAATATTTAATTTTTAATTATGGGCCATTCCATATAAAATCGAGTTGTAAATCTCCCTCCCGATCAGAAAAGACGCTGTGTAAGGTTGGTGGTATGTTTCCTCCTAGATTGCCAGGCTTGACAGTAGGCGGAAACCGGAAGGTGACTATATTACTAAGGCAGCGTGTAGCTGTATGTAAACGGAAGGACTCCATTGCAACTGGAGATACCATTGTGTAGGGTTGATTGCAGGGAGAAGTTTCGTGGTACAAAAGGGAAGCAGCTATGTCAGTATGGCCCCTTACACTGAATAACTAGTAAGCTGGAGCACTGTTTGTATTGTTTTGTGTTTTGCTAACAGAGTACAGAGCCAGGGAGCTGCAACCAACGAGCCACCACGAAAAACCCCAGCACCAACTTCAAAGAACTGCACAGCATGGCAAGCACTGGAAATTAACATTTCTGTGCACGGATGTGAATTGTTAATTTTTGTGTGCAGTTAATATTATTATTTGGAGACTGCAATCCCCCCCCCGATAGCATTGCTGCTAAAGAGGCAGATTCTTTTTAGTTTGTTCAAAGAATAAAAACAGATCATTTTGCACTGGGACATTTGGTCTGGACATTCTATTATTCACCCGCACAACTCAAATCCTGACAATAAAAAAAATCTTATAAAAACAGGACAGCACATAATAGTGACACGCCTTAACGGGTAAAGGTGGCCTTCTGCTGACAGTCAGTGGTTCTTTAAAATTTAATTTAAATGCAGTTTACAGAATTATTCCACTCTTTGACAAGCACTTCATTCGTTAAAACATAGGCCTACCAGTTTCTTGTTGTACTGCAACACATCTTTCAACAGTTATGTTTTCTCTTTAGTAAAGAACGTGTTGTTGCATGATCTGAAAAGGAAATAATTCTACAGATGATAAAAAGCTAGAATATAATTATTTGCTTCAACTCTCCTCCCAATTTGTCAGAACCTACTACCTCAAGGACAGTGTAAAAGCATAAAATCACGACTAAACTAAATTGTGGTGGCAGCAAGCAAACCAATGGGTTTTGCCAATTTGTGCTATTGATGATTAATAACAGACACCACAGCACCTCAAACTGGAATACTGTTTGTTCTACTTTCCAATACATTTTCCCTGAGATGTAACCTTTGTTTCTAGTACCCAGGAGGTTCTCTTCCAACCAGCCTGTTCTCTGTGAGCAAGTTCAGCAGGTAGTGTGAAAAAAAACGAATCCCATTCTCGAGACAATATATTGTTCGGTTAAACATGGTTTACTTGAAATATTTATATTCAGATGCTACGCTGCATACAACAAGAGGAACAGACACCCTTGGCCCTACATACAGATGCAATCTGTTTCTAAACTGCTGTATAACATACCTCAAGAATAAGCAATGCAATATATCAAATGCCTTTCTCTTATCATAGTTCTATATTGTTATCCCACATAGAAAATGCCAGATCTAAATACAGCTGCCCTAAACATCTAAACCTGATACATAAAGCTTTTTTCCACCATTTCCACCATGTATTTAGTGATTTTGAGATAATATACAGCTACATATATCATTTGAATAGTCTTTTTCACCAACATTTCCTTATAAAAATATTGAAATTTTAATTAATTTCCTCAATGTCTACCTGGCTGCCATCTTGCTTGCCAGCCTTGTTGTTTTTCCATGTGTGTTTGGCTCCTGATTCTAAAAAAATAATACAATATTGTGACCTCTCATCTCCATTGGCTCCATCATTTTCATGGTACAAGCCAATGTAAGTATTTGTTATAACTTGCAGCTTGATTGAATAATGCATATCACTTTGGCTTAGAAGTCTTCATTAAATGACATTTATATGAAAAGAAAACTATTAAAATGCTTTAAGACTAAATATAATGCTTTTTGTATGGATCACAGATGCATAGAGAGTGTGATAAGCCAAGCACATCAGATTTCAGCCCTGTTTCTATTAATGACTCACACACATTGAATCAGCTCTCATCAGGTACAACTAAGGTTTCAAGAAGCTCGTCTTGACCTTTCCTGCACATATTCTCCTTGACTGCAAATGCAAATTTTATTTGTCACATTTGAAAACAGCATTTCCTCTGCTCTGCTAAATGCATATACAGAACCTCATGTCTCTGACATTTTTGACAGGTTATACCTCCTTTTATAAAAAGCCATCTCACCCCACACATTCTCAGCTCAAACATTCTAGGACAAATGGACTATAGAAAAAATAACCAGATAAGTAAACAAGGTCATATTCACATGGATACTGTAAAACCAGTCTAATCCAGCCCCTTTACAAACCGGTATTCAGTATAATTAGGTGTCATTTGTGGGTCCTGCTAAATCCCTGTTGAAATGAATGGCTGATACTCTCTACAGTCTGGAACCTGTCTATTCTGAAATCTGGCATGATTTGTAAATCTTGACTGCCTAAAACTTTTAAATGAATACAATACTAGAGTTATAGGTTATAATGTGTTCAAATAGTATGTCATTTATACCTTTATTTTCTCGGGTATTAGTTTTATAGTACCTCTGTAAACCTGCACACTGTATAATCTGGCACTATTTTCCAGACCAAATCAGTGTCAGATAAAAACAAGTTTCTAATGTTGCCCTTCAACTATATTATTACAATATGCCTTCAAATTTAAGACACCCTTGAATTTAAGAAAAAAATAAAACATCAACTAAATATGCATTTACAAAGATACAATCTCAATTACGCATATGGAGGCAGTTTGCGTCCATCTGCTGTCACACAGAGCATTACAGTTATGTGCTGCCTCTCATTTCCAGTTGTGACTGCTTTGCAGTGTACACTGTACAAGCTTGTACAGTGTGTTAGAAACGTTGAAATTGTAAAAGCTTCTCTTGGAATTCCTCAGGAAGCTAATGGTGCTTTTTTGAAAATGGCTGCTTGTATGTCATGGATGATTCGAAATCCGGCAGTAATGTTTTGGTTCATCTTTTCTCGGCAGTAAGTCACGTTGGTGTTTGTGTATTCGGGTAGTCACAGCTTTTGTTGGCGATTTTAATACACGCATCACTATACTGTTCTCAAATTTAAGACGTAGGCTATTTTTGAGAAGAAAAGAATGGTTTAAAAAGTGCATCTTAAAGTCAAATGAATACGGTAATTCTCATAGTCTTTGATCAAGCCCCAAATAATCACTAAATACAAGAAAAATGCAAAGAAATAACTGTGCATTAGAGCAGGTCTATGAGTTATTTAGATCTGAGCTGTCTGAAATCTTTAATTATATCATATATTTCTGGCCTGTAATTGGAAAAAAGATAGGAAGGATGGCATTTACAGTGATCAGATGTGCCAAATCTCCTGATATGACCTGGAGACTCCCGACATTAGTCATTGATCACCTGCTTCTTGGGGAGACTGAAGAAAGTCTTCATCTTTCATTCGATCACAGTTCACCATGCAGGCTTGATGTCATGATAATGTGTTTGAGAGGAATATGGCTGCCACATGCTGGTAGCTTGTTATTTTTCCATATTTCCATATCTGTACTTCATGAACAGATAAAATCAATACATGTCTACAAGTGTTCCTTGCTTGATTACTGTTTATACATACACATACCAAATAAATGCATTTTCATTTAATAAAAAAAACAGTAATGTTGGTAATACCACTCCTGATCTGTAGAACCATCAGTTCACTGCCTTTCAGTATAACTCTTCGATTAGATCGCACTGTCCTATAAGATGAAAACAATCTTTTGTTAATATTCCCAAAAGATAAGACACAATACTTCTCCCACAGTATTAGCTTAACAAGCTTCAAGTGTGTCATTGCACATTGTTCTTTGATACGTTATCTGCTATTCCCACTTGGTTGCTGATTCAGCTTTTTATTTGTATTTTCTATATAATCACTTTGAATGCAGTACTTCTATACCTGCTGCAATCTACACTTTGAAGAGAGTTCTCTTTCTGTAATTATTTTATTATTATTTTGGTTTGTTTTCCATTCCAATTGTCAGCACCGTAAAACATTAGGGAATTTCTCACGGAACACTGAAGATGAAAAGGAATATTTCATTTTTATGAACGGGGAATATGCCATGGCCCAGCTGAATTATCCTTGACCATGAGTGATGTCACAGGGGTTACAGTCAAACAAATAAGGACATACAATATTTTCAGTTTGACTGTGTTAGATGTATACAATGTTTTACTTAATTAGGCAGGAGAGAGAGAAGGGTGTTTTGTGTTGCTTTGGACCCGATACAGGATCATTATACAAATTATATTATTATTAATGCACATCACTAAAATAGCATCCTCTATTATCCACATATGCCTCTAAGTTACACACTTACACAGCTCAATAGCTGCAGTTATATACACATACAAGATAAAAAACTTAAAATTATTATTATTTTGCACAATTACTTGTTTAACCATTCAAAATAACAGTGCACTGCTGGCTGCTGCAATGTCAACGTCAACAACAACAACATATGAGTATTGTAGGAGATGATTAATCATTGACAACCTGAATAATTCATTGAATGAAATATGAATAAGACATTAAGGGCAACATTGACTATACTGAATCACACGTGTTGATAGCAAGGTTATGTGCTTCAAGCACAAGGGGCCCTCAGGAAATGCCATATAATGATTAGGAAACATCTTGCAACTTTGCCAACAACAAAACTTATTACTGTTCCTTTTTGGAAATGCAGCTAAGGATCTGAACATGAACAAACAATATTTAGGAAAGGTAAGCTAAGGCTCTCATGACTGGAATTGTTACCAAATACGGAGCGTGCAACACAAAACACCACAAAGTCAACTTCTGCAGCAGAAGCTATATAAGGAAGAAGTGCTCACAGCATGGCAGACTAAGGACCTTGGAGAAGTGAAATTGTGAGGCCTCATTCTAGGGTGAGAGAGATACCCTGCCGTGTAATAAAAGAGACTATTCAGACAGACATGTCTAAGTCTACTGGACTACAAAAGACCCAAAAGAGTGTGTTAAGACGCATTTGTGGTTGAAGAATGAATAAAGGGGATAGTGCATAGGGACTGTGTTGTTGATACTGTTGGGGACAGAAAAATCATTGTGAACTGGACTTCATAGGACAACTCAACTCATTAAGTTTTACAGCCAGATGACTAAGTAAATGTGGCCCTAGGACTGTTGAGTATAAACTATGTTACATTGTCCACACGAAACCCACATTAAATACAGTTTCATTGAAAGGTAAGTTAATAATTAGTTAGTTGCATAGGTTGTGAAAAAAAAAAAAAAAAAAAAAAAAAAACATTTAATGAACCGTGATAAGTAACTGTACGTTAGATTACCTCATATATGCACATGAAGAGCTCCTAAAGTAAACTTGCTATTTGGGTGCTCAAACAGATCTGAAAAAGTAGTTTGAGATTTCAGGATAGCGTTGTTAGCTACCTCCAGTTTTGAAAGAAACTAATTGTATAAAATCAGAGAGGGCTAGGTTCAGGTCTAATAAAGCTCTGTGGAAGACAAGGAATACACAGCAGAACATTAGTGTGCTGGACAAAAAAAAAAAATAAAAAAAAAAATAAAAAAGTATAAATATTGCAGAACAAAGGAAATACCTTTTCAAATCCAATAATGAGAAAAAGGAAATCATATGAAATGTCAAATGTTTTTTGTGTGAGAACCGAAAAGGTTTTGTTATGTTAGCAAAAAGTACAAGTATAACGTGTTAAATATAGGTTATTTGTTGGGATATGAATTTCATCATTAGGTGTTCTCAATCAGTCCAGTAATATACACAAATATAAATGCATAGTTAACATACTAAAGTGATCTGGATAGTGCCACTTCATCCACAGATCTGGGGTCAAGGGGAGAGGCAGCCAGTTGTACAGACTTTGCTGAAAACTTGAAACCTAGCATTGCGCAAATCCTCGCTCCTTCCTCTGCAGGGGTCTGTCTTGTATTGACTCTAAATTGTCAAATCTTTTTGGGGTGCAATGAAAACATTGCATACATTTTCAAAAACAGTGCGGTGTTAAAAAGCTGTCGAGTTCAGTTGTGCTTATTTCTGTATTCCTGAGAAGTGAGACATTTGCAATTTTCATTTTTTAAAACCATCACAGACTAAACTTATCTGAAGTCAATAACTGTTCTCAGAAGCCAGAGAGAATAAAACTGACTCCTCCCTATCATATAGCATATCTATACAGTATGTGTTTATTTTGTGATTGTAGCTAGTTTTTGTCAGAATAAATTAATTCTGTTTTTTATATAATATCTGCTGTTATATCTACAATACCTACAACTTTGAAACACCTACTTAAAACTCTGTCAATATGGTGTATTGACACCATGGACACTAAAGACATTACTGATTCGACATGATGTGTACGCAAGGTGTCTAAATTGTTCTAGAGGGATACGTGACAATTCCTAAATGACAACTTCCTCTAATACCTTCAGGGAGGATGTGGATGGAAATGTGAAGTAAATTCTGTTATCTGCCTTTATTATTTACCATGTTCAGCTTTTTACCATGCTGTTCTGCATTTTTGTCCAATTTTGGTCATCTTTACTACTCATAATGTAATCTCTGACAGTCACTATATTAATAGGAAAACAAAACAAAAAAAAAACATCACATTAGCAAATCTACACACTGTTTTACAGTCTCTGTACCAAAATAACTTGGTGTAATTTTTACAAGTATAAAACTATATTTAATGCAGTAGATTTTGTATCCCCATCGTTCACATACAGGATTGTACAGAGCATGAAACATCAAGGCTATATCTTGACAGGAACAAAGAACAAAGTTTGAAATCCACCATCAGTGACCTCTTATTCTTTGTGACTCAGTAAAGAGTGCAGCAGTAAGATCATGGAATGGTCTGGAGTTTAGCTTTTTACAGCTTTGGCCCCATTCCAAGATGGCAAAACTGATAAAATATTTATATTTTAATATATTTCAGTGACAAATGCAGACAACTATATTATGTGCTGTAATTGCAGTGCTGCCTGCTATGACAGCTAGTTTTATTTTGTTATGCTTTCTACTAATGACATTATTTTATGATCTTTCCTTTTTATTATTTTTATGATAATAGTGCTACATCAACCTGCGAACTCTGTGAGTAGACTGATATCTTAATTTCCTGGAAAACCATAGGCAAATGTTAAAATGAAAAAGCTATATTACATACTACAGTAATATTCATAAAACAAAGATGTTTAGAAGCTGTTATAAATCCAAAACAAGGTCATACCATATTTTGACACAAATAGCAGTGGGGACATACAGTATATGATGACTTTTCTTTAGTAAGCATATTATTGTGTATTTGTTTTATTACAGTAAAAAATATACACACACATTTTTTACTGTAAATTAAGTATTTAATAAACTAGTAACAGTACATTCAGACAGCTAAATTATTGAGTAACTGACACCATGGGCTGTCAAAATTATGGGCACCATACTGTTGCATAATATACAAATAGCTTTACTGCAAACACATGCTGATAGATGTATCTGTTTGTTATAAACCAATGGCTTACTCTGTAATTTAAGTTTTCCTGCGTCCAACCCACATCTTGTATTTAATTTCTGTTGAAGGGCTATCTGGAAATTTAATTAAGTATCACTGTTTTATTAGCCTACTCTGCTTTCACACTCATTTTGCATTCATTGCCTTTATATGGGTTGCGTGACACTCCGTTCCAACACTCTGTCATGTAATTAAGTCATTGAATGTCAAGTTTAGTCATTCAGCCATTAAACAGAAACATGTAGTCACAAATAGCTTTAAGAGGAGGACAAATATAGGCACAAATTCAAAACTTTTAACATACAATTATGGCTGCAAGGTCTGTTGTTCAAATGTCACAGACTTTTACTAGGATATTTGGTTCATCTTTTTTGTTTTTATAGTGTTTTTTTTTGTAGAGAGGACATGTAGTGAGAAGAACCAACCCCCTCCAGCCTTATCTGCAGTGTGAGTGTGAAGGATCAAACAAACACCTTATGGTACTGAGCATTTAAATAGAAAAATTAATATCTATCAAATATTCTCACTTTCAGAGCAACAGTGACTATAGCTTTCTCGACCTCATAAAAAAAGCAAAAAGTAAATAAATGAAATAACCCTTACTAGGTTGCCGCTTTAAAAATATATTTTCTTTATATGTTACTCAAGAAAATAAAATAAAAAACAAAAGGACTCTTGTGGCTATAATGTGGTTCTGCTAACAGGTCCTGACATAAGACATGTGATTGAATTTGTTTCATTGCGTTAGGAACATTACAATTTAATGAAGATTATCAAAACGGAAATTAGATCAAATTTCATTTCAGTAGAAGTATCACAACTAATTTACTTGATTATAAGATCATCAGCTTTGCTTCAGTAATGACTGGGTTGCTGACTTCTTCCATGAGGTAGTTTGTAATCATTCCTGAAATATCTTTGAAACATACAGCTGTAGAGCACAGGATACACCCTATAGCCTGGACATTGCCGGTTCAAGTCCAGGCTATTCCAGAGCTGTGTTATCCTCAATACATATATATATATATATATATTGTAGTACCAGAAATAGAATGCAGACTACAAGGCTTTGGTCCCACAAAAAGACAAATATTATATTTTTAATGTCCCAATGGTTATTTTGATCATTTTAGTTTTTTTTTAATTTTCTAGTGTTTTTAAATATTCTAGTGTTAGGACGAGCACAGCGTTTTCATGTTCGGATATTCGTTCATAATTTAAATATTTGTTTGTTTTTCAAAAAGTAAAGAAATGCTGGTAAACTGCACCGCAGTGCAGGGGGCGTGGTAGTGGCCCTGTGTGTATGCACGTTTATTTTACAGCAGAACCTTACAATATTGAACACGTTAAAATAGACAAATATCCCAGGAGT
Source organism: Polyodon spathula (assembly GCF_017654505.1). Classification (NCBI taxonomy): domain Eukaryota; kingdom Metazoa; phylum Chordata; class Actinopteri; order Acipenseriformes; family Polyodontidae; genus Polyodon; species Polyodon spathula. The sequence goes on from NC_054548.1 coordinate 22,996,493, forward strand.
AAAGAATAAGTTGTGGAGGACTTACTTTACCCCAGTGAATTAACTAAAGGATACCAAATAGCAGTTCAAGTTAAACGTTGTTTTGTTTATTCCCAAAATATTGTTGTTTTGTTTATTCCTGAAGTACATAAAGCTGACAACACTTTTTTTTTTTTTTCATTCCTTGCCATTAACATTTGTTCACAGTAAACAGTGGCCATCAACACATTTTCATAAAGTAATAACATGAGGGGGTTTTACATTAAAAAAAAAAAAATATATATATATATATATATATATATATATATATATATATATATATATATATATATATATATATATATATAAAAAAAATCAGTACACAACATTTTCAGGAATCTGGGTATTGTTTAAGCGAGGCATTTCATAATGACGTGCTTGCTACTCTTCTGGCTTGCTCTAAAGCAGGGGTCTCCAACCTTTTTACTATAAAGAGCTACTTCTAATTTGCAAAAACATTTGCAAGCCACTTCTCAAAGCTAAAAATAAAGAAAAATGTTATTCTTACCTAGATTTCAATGTGATACTTCATAATGCATTGTGGTCTATACCAGCCCAGCAAAATCTGGCTCGTAATTAGAAAGAACAACCTTGATGGAGTGATTCATATGCTCGTCACTCAGGAGGGTTCGAAATTTTGATTTGATAAAGTTCATGTCTGAAAAGGCAGATTAGGATAGATAAGTGGAACCAAATAATACACCACTTTCACTGCTGCTGTGCAGAGATTTCTGTACTTGTCTTTGTCCACTGAAGTCCAGAAATCAGACACTGGGTATCTTTTCTCAGCTGATTATCATTCTGAAGATTAAGAATTTCAGTTTCAACACAATCCAGATTAAACAATGACCCCACTTGTTCAGAAATGTCACTTACATCCACATGCACAAATGGATTTGAAGTAAACAGTATACAAGGTTCCAGCTGCTGAAAATCTTGAAATCTGTCATTAAATTCTTGCCTCAGTCTGGTGAAGAAATTGTAGTATTTATTGGTGCCCAAAAGTTCTGCAGCAGCTTCATTTCCCTCCAACATTTCTGCACAACCAGAAAATACTGGATTTTTTCTTCTGCTGCTGTTCCACCCAGTAATCCAAGTTTGATTTGAAATCATGTCTGCAATTGCTTTTTTATTTTCCTTGCAATTCACACTTCAGGATGTTTAATTTCTCTGTTAAAAATGCCAAGTCAAGCAGCCACACACTGGCAGCCAACAGTGCATAACTTTTGTTTTTTGACTCCAAGAAAGTTGTAATTTCTGACACATGAGAAATAAATCAGCGCAGTACTCTCCCTCTGCTAAGCTACCTTATTTCAGAGTGAAGCAAAAGATCTCCATAATCAGTGGAAACTTTCATAGAGTAGTGTTTGAAACTGACTGTGTTCTAGGGCTCTTGCATGAACTGAGTTAACTATTTTTACAACAGGACTCATAACGTAGACTAATTCGAATACTTGCCGCAAAGTGCCTGTTGATGTAAAATACAGTGGTAGTTGAGAAAAACGGGGGAAATCAGGGTCTGTCTTCCAACATGCTATAAAGCCCATGTGACATCTAGTCATTGCGGGGGCTCCATCCGTTGTTACTGACAAAAGCTTTGAGTGGTATGTTTGGAGTTTGGTATGTAAAAAAGCTAGAGTCCTCAATTCAAGTCGCTCAAGTCAACAGACTCATCACACTGTATTGAAAACCACTGAAAACAACATAAATCCAGTTCTAACTGTTCACAGACATCATTAGGTAATGCCCATACTCTCCTTGCTACAGTGTTAGCTCCCAGTTGCATGTCAGTTATAGCAGACATTATTACTTCTGACTTGTTTTTTGACTTGTTCTTTGAACAACAATTTGGCCATGAATCAAATGACAAATGACTGCTGTTCCTGCAAAGTTGCCTTTAGTTCACTTCCTTTTTTGACTCTGAGATTGCTTCCTGCAGGAATTATTTTTTTTTTAATTATAAGATTCCAAAACTGTTTGTGTGTGTAGTTTAATACATGTCAGGAGCTACTTTTAAACCATCGGCGAGCTACCAGTAGCTCCTGATCGACGTGTTGGCGACCCCTGCTCTAAAGCAACACAACGCATTTTTGTCCCAGATGGCTTTCCATAGAGATAACTGTGTGTGTGCTTGCACAATCTAGTTTTTTTAATTTTTCGAACGATCTTGATATATTATATATATATATATATATATATATATATATATATATATATATATATATATATATATATATATATATATATTAATATCACATATCACACACAGCTTTTTTCATTTTCCATTTTTTGAAACTGGTGAGACGGTAAATAAGTGCAAGGTATTTTTGTAATTTGTAGCGAATACAAACATCTGATTTTTGTATCCGACCACATGTAAAAAAATATTTGTTTGAATATTTGGGTATTTGTCCCAGCACTAGCTTTACCATATTTGTATGTGCTTACCACGCTGTAGTGAAGTCATCAAGTAATGTGTCATTTTTTCTTTATGTTTATCAGCGTTGTCTTTCAGTTAGTATCTCAGCATTCCGTTACAAACCACTATTTGCTGTAACTTTGTCAAAAAGCTGTACCTTCCAGAAAATGCACAGCGCTTCTAGCAGAATTTAATGGAAATAAATCATATTAGTGTCTGCAGATATAGTAGATGCCACTTATTAACAACCTCTCGGTTCCCAGCAAAAAAAGTTGTCATTAACTGAAAGAGAAAGAGAACATGTGTAAAACTAAAAAAAAGAAACTAGGCTTAAATAGTACTACACAATGATGTACTACAATTGTCCTTACAATGAGTAAAGCAAAAAATATGTGCTGTACTTACAATCAATTCTACAGTAAAGAACACAATTTTAAAATCTAAATTGTCCAACATTGTCTGCTTTTTACAATGTACCACCTCCCGCTGTAAAGCCATCTCAATTTTGCATGCAGCTTTGTAGCCAGTTTCAAAGCCACGATTCTGCCTCAGTCCACTAGAAACATGCAGTTGCAAAGTCAGTGTGTTATAAAAACTGCATGAAATATATGCAAATCATGCAAGTGTGCTCTAGCACTGGTAACTAGTAATAAAGTTGTCAATAAGCAGTGTGCTGTTGCTAATATCAGAATTCCACTAACATTAAAGTCTATAGGATGGGACTGGTACCTGGGAAAATGTTGTCCGAGAGTTGTTTTTATCAGGATTGCTAATAACCAGCATCTACTGTATTTAAAAGTAAAGATTCAATAAGTTACTTGGTTTCTATATGTTCCTCGTCCATGTATATGTCTTCTCTAGTCTTGCATTTCATCAGACATCAGTAATCGCACTTTGATTAAAAAATGTGTTGTCAATGTTTGACATATTTATCAAAAAACATTGCTATTGAAGTTTGGTTTCTACAAACGCATATATTTCGGGCTACAGGTCTGGTTAGCAAAACTGGACTGATTATACATTACTTGAAAACTTGTAGACGCATTGTAATTGAGGACCACTAGTACCATGAAGTTGGTGACAGTGACCTTGAGTCACAGTAAGTGGTAGAATTTGTATCAAATGCCAATGTAAAGCGTCCAAATTAGCCCCAAGGGGAAAATATAACTTTGAACAAAACCAAATAATAACAAGAGGGGAAAAAATTATGTCCAGAGGCCATATATTCCCCTGCTGTAGCAGATGGTACTCCTTACAGAAAAAAATACAAATATGAATGGAAAGGCCATTTTATCGCTGTAGGGCATCAAGCACTTGCCAGAATTTTAATATCGATGCTGTCACCTGCCTGTAAGAAGTTGTTCAAATTCAAGGCAGACGACTGAAATGTTGTTCCCAGGTAAACTTGGAATACATGGTAGCATCTACACATTATGAATGTGTGTGTGTAAGAGTATGTATTTATTTTACAAACCAAAGGAAAAGTGATACAAACTAAGATAAAGCATGGCATAGAGAAGGTTACAGAATTACAGTCCTGTGCTGTTTATAAATGCATTCCTTTCACATTTGTCTGGTTGACCCGGTCAAGGAAGATTCGTTCATTTTTCTTTTTCTTCTAATATTTTTTTGACAGTGTAATTCCTGGCTACAGTATTTATGAGTACTGTTTGGGCCCCAGTGTCACCACTGGATCTGGAAATTCCCAACTAAGAATCATCTTTGTAAATTCTGTGTTTCCTGTCTTCTTGAAAATGTATTTACCGTACATCACTGTTATTGTGGAAGTACGCCAATTTTTGTTGTTGCCTAACAATATATTAGATGTGACATTGCAAATGGAAATCATTATTTAATCATTATATATTAATACGTAATTAGTGTGAAATCATTAGTCACAATTGGTAATTGCCATGAAAGTAATATGACCTCTTGCTGTACCTCTTCTAGTTAGATTTGTGCTTACTGCCAAAAGCCATTTGTAGGACATGGCCAGAGGGAAAGTATTTGAGTAGAGTTCAAGCCAAAAGACTAGAAAAAATAAGGATCAGATACATCTGAATAATAGAACCTAGACAAACCTATGAAGGCCTCTATTCACTCCTTTAAATTAGCAGTTTAATTTTGAAAACACTGATCACAGTAGAAAAAAACCCTTTTGAGTGCATATAAAACACGTTACAAAGTATCTTTCTTACAATATCATTTGTAATAAACGTATTTGTTCTCTGAGAGCGCTGTTTATGAAACTGAAGATACAATGCAGATTTTCTCTTACATGTGATTGTACTAAAAATATAATGTGAGACACTGTAAAACCCTTTAACAAAGACAGAATGATAAGCTTATCAACAGTGGAAACAGGAATGTTATGTGGACACCCCCAACATCCCCCTATTTCAGCATGAAAATCTTTAAAAATCATCATTGTACAATATTATAGATGTTCTTGGATGCTCAGTCTCTGTCTGGTTACATTATTGACTTGACATGGATTCTCCTAGACTGGTGACTGCTAATCACCAAGAATGTATCATATTTACAAAGTTATTTTTATTCCTCTAGTTTTGATCCAATAAAATGATCCTTCTATTGTCAGAAAGAGATGCATTTTACATAGTTTGCATAGTTTTTACATCTCGATTAGAAGTTGGCAGCAAGTAAAAGTATTATTTAACACTAATAGGTTTTTAAGCATACTTCATAACATTTGTGAAATGGAAATGAATAGGTTTAATTTTAAAATAAAATATATGAATGCCTAATGATTAGAAGCAATTTGATTACTATATTGAATAACTATAAAATAATATTTTAAAAACAATAATAAAAGAAACTAGACTCAGACCTCATTAAAATGAAATTAAAACCGGAACCCTACTGGAGGTCTGTGACAGAAATACGATGATTCTTGGTAGTAAATCTCCCTCCCGACCTGTGAGGGCGCAGTGAGAACAGAGTTCCCTGGATGGGCTGGCCTGACAGTTCTTTCCCAGGGTTCAAGGGAAGTCGGCCAGCTAGAAAGGGGGCAGAACGCCATTCCATTAACGCATTGACCTGGAAGGGGAACGATGTGACTGCTGCAGATTGGCAGGAAGGCTGCACTCATTTACCAAGGTGTCATGTGTGACGGCATAAAAGGGGGCGTAGAGACGCAATGTGTTCTTTCGCTTTGATTTGAGTTTTGAACCTGTAAAGACTGCGAGAGACCCCATGAGAAATAACGTATCGCAATTGTCTTATTTTGTAAATTACTATACGGCTAACACAGTTCTGGAGCTGTTGCCAAGGGCCAGCACAAAGCCAGAACAGCACTGCACTACTGTCACTGATAAACTGTATTACCCACCACGAGCACTACTGCACTCACCCAGGACTGGTGACCATGTTGGTATTACTGTGGGGCAGTGTGGCAGAGCAAAGCTCTGCCCTTTAAATTGGCAGGGATGGGGTTAACTTCCCCTACCTGCCTGGGTTTATTATGTTCAGGTGGCTGGGGTTGATTAGTTGATTAGGTTGATTAACGATCTTCCTCAGCTCCCTCTCCCCAAATGAGAAGCAGAGGCCTCCTTTTATATCAGGTGGCTGGGTGCTGATTGATCGTTAATCAACCTAATCAACTAATCAACCCCAGCCACCTGAACATAATAAACCCAGGCAGGTAGGGGAAGTTAACCCCATCCCTGCCAATTTAAAGGGCAGAGCTTTGCTCTGCCACAGGCAGATATTTGTGTTTATTGTTTGGGATTGAAACCCACTGTTGTTATTTACTCTGTGCAATAAACATTGTTGTGTATTGCCGGGATCTTATTATTTGGTCACCAGACCTGGATACAATACAACCCCTTTCCAACTGGATTACAACTCTCTTTGTCTGTTTAATCATGCACTGCATCACTTCTGCACCTGTATCCACTTAACCACAAGGTCATATACACATTTACATCTCTTTCTAAGCAAAGTCTAGATGCTATTTGAAATTATTATGATCAAAGCTCTTGTTATTAATTTGCTTCCTTTAAACAGAAAATGCCCTGACTGCCATTTACATAGGCGGCTCTCATATCTCCAAATTCCTAATTCCATGAACCGCAGTATCATCTTTTTGACCTTCCACTGTTCTGAATGTGTCTCCTCTCCATCTGCCCAAAACACAGTATGAAGAGTACACTGCAAAGTAAGCCTTCAATGTTTCTTGTAATACTGCATTGCCAATCTGCTACTGTAAGTCATATCTGACCATTTCACGTGCACAAAAACAGCCAAGTTAAATCAGCTGTTTAAAGATATCCAAATGGACAAGTTTAACAAAACACAAACTCCTTCACTGGCTTTAAAAAGGGGTCCTGGACATTTTTTTTTTTCTGAAACTTACCCATGGAGGCTCCACAGCTGCGTTTATGTTAGGGTTCCTGTGAGCAGTCTTATGCAAATTTTGCTGACAAACAGGAACTATTAATTTTGAGCAGCTGTGGATATAACCATGGATCTTTTTCTGGGTTCAAAACCTGGAGGCTGTGATATTGAAAGTAAGAGCTGATATGAAGATATAGCATGTTTTCATGCCAAACCAAAAAATGGATAATTATATAGGAATGCAAATATCAAATCAATTGTGATTAAAAAGTACAATGCAGGAATGCACACCTCAACAGGCAGCATGGCTTAGTAATGTGCTCTGTTGTAAAAGCTTTAGCCTGATCAGGAATACTTTAATATGACTGTATTTTTAAGTGTATCCCAAAATTCTCTTGCTAAGCCTAGTTCAGATATTTTTAGACAAATCCATCAAGGCAAACACACATCCAAGCAAAACAATCAAAACAGTATGCGTCTACAGCCAGTGCACATTATTAATAGAAGATGCTGGAAGCTTTGGTCACTATATTGCTCGTATTTTATCTATAAGTGTAATAATGTATAGATCAGAACACACAAAGAATATAGGTTTTGGATTGCTTTGGGGATGCAAGTTGGTTACCAGTGCAGTAAACAAGGTCCATATCTGTCCAAATTTGTTTTGACCTTTGAATAGGATGGATCTGGCACAGTTCCATTCTGCCCGAATGTGTAATATGGATCTCTGATAGAAAAGAGCAACATTTACTTTAGTACATTATTTTTTTTTAAAAAAAAAGGATGTTTTGTTATGCACCGTTTCCTTAAGCCCATTTTGTTTAATATAACAACGCCTGCAGTTAATGAAACCTTTTATGGGGTTAGAAGTTTATTTACATCTTCCGAACAACTGTTTTTATAAAAACAAAACTTCCTTCAATTTTCCTTAGAGTAAACATTGTTTTAAAAAATGAGAATACATTTTTTACTCTCCAGAACAGTTGGGCAAGTCCTTAACAAAACCATCCTTAAAACAGTCCTTGGAAAGTTTGGGTAGCAAGAGATTTACTTCAGGATTGATATGATTTTCATTTAGATCTTGATCTACAAGCTGTGGTCTTTAAAATCTCCTCTGTTTTCTGTTAGGGAGTTCAAAAGAAATCCAATGGGTTTTGAACTAAAGTCCTTGTAATATTGAGAAAGGACTCTGACACATGCAAAGCCAGCAGTGTGATTGCTTGATTAAATTGCATGACCTCCTGAAATGCATATTGTCATCTTATCAAATGAAATGTGTTTCCTTCAGAGATCTCTGCCTCAGATGTTCCTTAAACAAACAAAGATGCTATCAATTCACAATGTGCGTTACTTATGACATCTTTCTGTTGCAAACTCTGTCTTCTCAGGGATGGATTACCAGCCACAGTTTATTTAACATTATACTTTATGAAGCTGCGCAGATTTAGATTTTTTTTCAAACTAATGATGGTTATCATAAATAATACACTTTTTTAAAACAGATTTGCCAGGCATGACAGGCACTTTCAGCTTTTTTGCAACAGGTTATGTTTGCAATGTAAAAAAGAGGACTGGTAAGCTCTTGACCTGCCTTTGTAACATGATACAATTTCAGATTTACCTGCATTTTTAGTCTGTAGCTTGAGGTGTGCGTCATTGTATTTTAAGTTGCAATGGAGCTATGCTAAAAATGGTACTGTTTACTGAAAGTAAAAATTTAAATACATTTTGTGAAATAAAAATACTTATAAAATAAGCTTACTGTTAACCATGTAGCACAACATGGTCTCTTACAAAATAAAACAAAAAATAACACAGGTAGCCTATGACAGTCAGCACTCGGTTATCCCTTACCCAGATACAAGTGAGCCGCGTTTTATCGCCCTTGTATTAAGAATAATCCCTGTTACATATTTTATATATATATATATATAAAACAAATTAATGAACTTACCCATCACAAACGATTTCCGATTCCATCATCGGTTCAATTTATCTGAATATCCATCACAGCCCACGTTTAAAAAATAAATACATTTAAAAAAAAAATCTCTTATATTAGTTACAGCGCTTCATCCAGTTTCACCTGACAAAAATGCAGGGAAAACTAAGCAAACGAGACAAGCTATGGTAATCTAACAGTTAATCACGAAACAGTTCTAGATACTGTGAAGTATTTATTTATTTTTTTAAAATATGTGCTCTTTAGTTGTTTTTGTGAATCTTCATTTGCAAGTGAACTGTGACATTAGGGCCTTATCGAGCACTATATTCTGAAATTTTGAATGCTGACTTTGGATACTATTTTAATTCTGGAAACTGTTACCAACAAAACCAATACAGTACATCTAAAAGGAAGCCTACTTATTTTAATGCATGTACAAGGGTCAAAATGAAATAATCAGATATGCGTCACACACGTCTAACCGTCACTGAAGTAAAAATGTTATAGGGTTGGATATGTGAGTGCTGACTGTACAACAATTCAGTTGAATGGAGTGATGTGTGTATTGTATGCTGGCCTGCTGTATATTTAGCACATACTACTTTTGTCTCTGAGTTAGATCTCCCACTCACTACTGAAGTTCTTTCTGAAATATTTTTCTTTGAACAGATAACATTCTTCCTGTTCTGTAAAGCCGCACTGTTTGTATGCTATAGCCTTACCCATACATGGTTCAAATCCTACTTTTATAAAAGGTGCTTTTTTTACTGGTTATCTTCGCCATGATGTCTTTTAAGAACGCATAGAATACTACCTATTGCAAAAGCCGACACCATACAGGTCTGCTTTGGAAGAAGATTGAGTAACACTTTAGTTTTGGTGTCTGTTATAAGTGATCAGGGATTGGCACCATGTCGAGTGGTGACGAACATTTAAAAAAAAGTGTCTGACTCCTAAGTGATTATAAACAATAACAAAAAAACAGTGTATAATAAAGAGACATATAAAGACAGACAGGCATAGAAAGACAAAACAGACATGAAACGACTGGCACACAGACTACATCCGTCATAACATTATAAACAATATAACAGTAAATAGTCTTATTCCTAATCATATTCTATGATTGTTAATAACATAATTAATAACAAGTTTATAAACACTTAACCGTTTTTATAAAATAAAAATGGAGATAGACAGTAGGCACTGGCAAATTAAAAATGTGTGTGCGTATAACACTCATTTAAATAACCAGCGGTCTAGATAAACTGCGCACCTGCCATTTATATGCATTAAAAAACCCAAATACAAACTACTTTTTAATTTAATGCGTAGAAATATGCGCTTATTTTGCTTCAAATTATATACGTATTTAGCTACAAAAACATTTCCAACACTTTTTTGGTTACATTAACAGACTTAGAAATATACACATACTGTTAATTATCTTGCTATGTGGGAATTCTACTCAGCATATTAAAATACAAAACATCACTTTTAAAAAATCAGTTTAAATCACTAACTGTAATAATATTTAGTTTAATTTAGCTTTAAGTACATAATTAGTATTAAAACATATTCATCGTATGGTTAAAATGCCGATATATTATGCAGTGTTTGTACGTATGTAATGTTTACATTTTTAATTGGAAAAATAAACTTTTTTTCACGTGACATTATGAGTGTGGTGATTTACTATTAATCAATCAATCAATATTTATTTTATATAGCGTCTTTTATAGTGGACCACCATCACAAAGAGCTTTACAAGATAGTGAGGAACAATGCATAATACATTAAATATAGTGAAATACAGGGTCTAATACATTAAATATAACAAGAAACAATGCAAACACATTAAATATAGGCATAATACATTAAATAAAAGGTTAGGATGTGACTTCTAAACATTGTGGATGCATGTGTCAAGCAGAATCATACAGGTAAGATGGAGTAAAAAAGTTGAAATGGCCATTTAGACAACAGCTAATAACAGACAGCAGGCTTAGAGAGCAATAAAAGCAAGAGAGAACAAGTGGGTCTTCAGAGTTGATTTGAAGTGAGCGACTGTGGGAGCTGCACGCACTAAAGCTGGGAGAGAGTTCCAGAGAGTCAGGGCCATGAAGCTAAAAGAGCGCCGAGTGTTGTGCACTTTTGCATAAGTATAACCAGCAGGCCTGAGTCAGAGGACCTGGGTGATGAAGGACCTTGTAGGTAAGCAGGAGAATTTTGAAAGTAATCCTGAACTTAACAGGTAGCCAGTGCAGTTGGGCAAGGCAGGGGGTAATGTGATCATGTTTTTTTACATCTAGCAGTGGCATTTTGAACCAGCTGCAGTCTTTTTATAGTGCGTGATGGAAGTCCACCATAGAGAGAGTTGCAATAGTCGATTTGAGAGGAGATAAAGGGATGACAGAGTATCTCTGTGATTACAACTGAGGGATAACTTCTGTACACATCTGTATGTTGGATGGTTAAAGTGAAGCACACATGTATGAACCTAATTAGGCTGTGTAGTCATTTTGAATTGTAACAGCTATTGTGTAACTACAGTTTAGGTCCTTACTTATGCATAACAAACTATCTTTTATTTCAGTTACATATCACTGTGGTGAAGACAGGAGAGTTGCCTACAGTAAAACTTTTTTGCAATTCCCATCCGTACTACAAAGCTTAAAAGAGTGCAGAGGTACTAGATGATCCAGTTCTCAAAATTAAAGAGCCTCACAGTGTTAGGTGGCTACGTTTCAGAAATGCACTGCAGGCTGCGTACAGAAATTATCCCTCAAGTGTGATCACTTTGCATGAGCTTGGAGAAGTGGGGAATGCAACAGCTTCTTCATTGCATAAATACTTTGGCAGCTACAAGCATGCACTTGCTATAGCACTTATGTTGGATGTTCAAAATGTTGTGGCTGTTCTTTGTAGTGAACTAGTAGAGGCTTTGAGTAAATTGTTGATGCTCATAATGCATCAGAGTAGAAAAATGCAACATGTCTAAGACTTGTGCCCAACAGTGTATGTTACCAGTCTAAAATGTAATACTGAAAGCAGATTTAAGAAGGGGGACAATGCTATGCTCACTTATTTGGGTAATTTGTTGGAGTTATCCACTGTTGTGGAAGGTAGTGATGTTGAAATTAAAGGGGCACTAGAAGGCATTTCTGCATTTTTTGGAAAAACTAAGAAAGTTAAAGTACAGTATGACAGTGAGGGACTGCATGTTGATGAGAATCAAGTGGCTCCTTTGTTGGATGGAGATGTTTAAATGGCTGTTGTTAAAGGGCATGATTAATAGAAGCTATAAGCAATGTACCACTACAAACGTTTGCAAGCGTGCTCTTAATCTACAAGCTAATCTGATGTATAATGTTACCAACCTATGTGACGTTGCTTTGTGTCTGTGTATAACAAGGGCATTTAGTGTCCAAAACAGAGTGAATAACAAATTCAGGTGCTCTGTCAAAAGTGAAAGCATTGACACTTTGATGAAAATAGTCATGCTAAAAGGTCAAGCATCCAGGAATTTGACCCTACTGCGGCAGTGAAATTGTGGCAGTGGAAGGAAAGGCTTCCTCGCAGGTTTTGTTAGCTATAGAATCCAAGATAGAAAAAGACAAAGCATATATAGACAAGAAGTATTCAAAAGAAGTAAATGTTCTGTTAAAATATATGTTCTGTGTCTGTGCTTACCTTCATATACAGTACACCCTCGCTATAATGCCCTTCATTATAACGAACCTTCGGCTGTAACGAACCTGGCCCCTGGACCCCAAATACATTTAAAAAAAAAAAAAAAAAAATAATATAAACACACACTGTCAACATCCAGGTCTGCATGCACAGGATGCCACCTCTGCAGTGAAGTCAACCCTTTTGTATTTATAAAAATTGCCCGCTGTGTAACTATGCCTCTGAAACGAAAATCATTTCATGTTGCAACAAAGCTGGAAACTATTGATCTTTTGAAAAAAAGAGTAACGCAGGCATATATTTGTCATGAAGACAGTTTGTTAAAAAGCACTCTGTTTTTGGCTTGTTCAGCGACCATGTGGCAAAGCAAAATAGATTAAGAAAAAACAACAACAAAAAACAAAGCTTGAGGATCTGATGAACTTTTCATGTCGGGTTGTTTTGGAATAAAAACTGAGATTCTTGCATGTTGGATTAAGTGAGTGAGAAAATAATGCAGTATGGGAGCACAGAGTACCAGTCTGGCTTGCTAAAAGTTGTTGTTAACATAGCCCATATTGATGCTAGCCATCATCAATGCTTGTTCGCCACAAACGACTGGATCAGGAAAACAAAATTGCAGAGCCCTTGCTTCTGAAACATTCTAATCATGAGGTGGGACATACAGAATTCTAGGACTTTTGCTTCTGCATGGAGGAGAGTTTGAATGTAGAGTGTGCTATAAAGTGACACTAGTAAGAGAAAACCATGCAGAAACCACAGATTATAATTACCTCATCTACACCTAATGAACATATTAGTATGCTGCTTTGGTTCTCTTGTTCCTTCATGATAAGACTTGCATTTAAATAAGCTGTAATCAGTTTCACCATGGGCATAGGGGAACAAATTGATTTTAAGTTGACAGCTACAAATATTGTTATGTAGTGTTTACTTTTGAGCACTTAGAAACTGCTTGCAACTACAAGCAAAAGAAAACAAAAGACAATTACATTTGTGTCAATACTGATAAGTGTAGGGCCAAAGACAGAACTGAAATAAATTTATAGGGTGAACAGCAAACGCTGTCCTTTTCTCTCAGAGATCCATATTACTATATTCCATATTATCGTTGAGGCAGAATGGAATTGTACCAGGTCAGGCCCATTCAAAAAACCAAACAAATGTAGGAAATATGTTTTCTGTTAAAAAAAAAAAAAAAGTCTGAAATTAAAAACGCTACTTCTGAAACTGAAATGCAACTCAACCTTTTGAAAATAAAATCCCTATACAATCTCTGTTACTTTTGTTACCACAATTTCTCTTGATGCTCATCTAAATGAGTACAGACAGTAGGGCAAAGTGTTAATTTGGCCATATAATTTAGGGTTTATGCTATAACACTAAAAACTGAGCTCTTGGTATACTGTACTCTATGCGAGTAGTATGTGTGTGTGCTGCAATCCCATGTTGAAATATAACCCAAAGCTGAGTGTCATATTGTAATTATCCACAAAGAACAACAAGCAGATTGGGTCATATTTTTAGCCTGAGATCATAACAATGTTATATCAAGGCAGGGATTCCAATATGGTAAGAAATGAAACACTACCAATACAATCCCAATTGGATCTGTGACTGATACTTACTGATTGTATTTGAAAAAAGGGAGAGAGATATGGTAATGTGAAATATAGATCTGCTTTGCCTACTGAGTGACAAGCACAAAAAAAGCGTGTCATAGTTTCAAAATAAAAAAGCAAGGTCTCTTTCACCGTACAAGTAATCTATTGTAACTCCCAAGTCCAAAATGCACTGGTCAGTGGATAGCTGCTGCTACTACTGCTGCTGCAGAAGGGTCAAATGGTGAAATAAGTTAACTTAATGGTTCTTCATCTGTCTTAAATTTGACTCCAAAAGCCTGTTAGTCTTTGCAAAGAAGACTGATTGAATCAAAATGTTATTTTGACCTCAGCTCACATTACCAATACATCATGCAGACCAATATAAAATATGTTTTTAATACGGTATATTTTTGACCAAGTTGAAAATCAGACCCACTGCTTCATGGGTCGGCCAAACCGTCTGAGGATTAAATATCTGCAAAAGGTTTCTTGAAGTTGGGAGGTTTGGAAGCAGGTATAGCGATATGAAAATACATTATTCATTCTCACTGTTCTCTGCTCTATTACCCTAATTGTTTAATTAAATCATTCATGCATTTGTCAAAAAGATCTGGAATCTGAAATAGTATTCATTCTGCTTACCATATTCTCACCCTCTCTCACTTTCTCTCTCTCTCTCTCTGCTTATTTGTAAGTGTATTCTTTTGAGAAGTTTCTTCAAATAATTGCCTTTTATATTAATGCTTTCAACTAGCAGTCACCCTATGAAGCTTACAAATGAAAAAAGTTACATATTTCTATAACTGTAAAATGGTTCATGCAACACTGCCTTTTACTTATATATTATATTATATAAGTATATTGACCCTTATATATATATATATATATATATATATATATATATATATATATATATATATATATATATATATATATATATTTTACATGCTAGTAATTAAAACAGCCGTTGCTTAAGCAAGGTTAAAGGAGCGAATTGATTATACTGCCCATTCTGACACTAATGACCCAAGTGACACATCCAAAGTTATTTGACTCTATTAAAATGTGTGCTCAGACAGTTGTTAATTACCCCTGAAGGTTCACTATGCTAATTACAGCAAAGAACAGTTTTTTTCTCCAGGAATCCTGAAGCAATAAGTTATATTACATGACCTTATTTATAGGTATTTATACAAGAATTAAAACCAAAAATCACGGCAAACATGTACTTTACAAAACCAGTAGAATCCTATCAAACTTAACTGGTCAATGTGTGAATGAAAATTGTAGTGATACAACCAAAGACAATACTAGTCTACAACACAGTTTCCATTAAGTTTGAATTCAAATACAATATAATCCTTAATATAATAACCAGATCACATTTTACTCTTGTCTTAAAAGTTTTTTTTTTTTTTTTTACTGTTCAAAGAGACTACAGTTTCCTTGAACAAAAAAAAAAGTTTTACTTAAATAAAAGTAATAGTAAAAATACGCTGCAGTAAATTTTCCATTTATATGCATGGTATTTATGCAGTTATGTGCATTGTGACAGGGAAAATAAAAAAGGGTCACAGTTGGGTAGTTCCACTGAAGGAAATAAACTAGAAAGTGTGTATGCAGGCTTTACATTACATATTATATAATGTCGTCAAATACAAAGTACGTATTTCCCCAGATTTCATCTATGTACCTCATAAGAATGGTTTAATTATTCAAAATATGAAGCGGAACAGCGAGGATGGAGAGTCTGGGTTTACCCAGTGGAGGTGGGTTGTCAAGGATTTGTGGCGCACTCTACAACCCGGTTTCTCAGAGATGTTGGATTCAGAGCAAAGAGTTGTGTCGCACAGAGATGCAGCAGAGAGAAGCAACAACTGCCTGTGGTTAAGACTGATGGTTTTTGGCTGGAGATCTCAAGCACAATAGAAAGAAAAAAACGCTGATGTATGGGGAAGTAAGCTGGGTTGAGCTGAGTGGGGGACGGAGAGGGTTAATGCTGGGACGCCAGAATCACCGTCGAGCCCTCTTGAGGTGTCATGGGCTAGTCGGCGAAACACAGAGGATAGAAGGTGCCCACTTGAAGACCCCAGAGATCTACCCTACTTCGCTCAATCCAAACGGTTGTCTTGTTGATGCGCTGGGGAGACCGCACTGTGGTTGCTCCCCGGAGCCAGCATTGCAGCCGTTGTGTGTGCTGATGCACTGGGGAGGCAAAATAAGCTGATCCCTGGAGCCAGCATTACACTTCAGCAATCAACACCAGACAGAAGGATATCTACATCATCAGATGGAAGGAAACACAAATGGATGGAGACGCAGATGGATCACATTAGTTTACTGTAAAGCTACGTCTTAGGTGGTGCTTATCTTGGCAAAAGCTGAGTTCAAATCAGCATGAAGTTTTAATATTTACTCTCATGTAATGGAATTCATTATAATGTCATCAAAAACAAAGTTGGTATTTCCCCAGATTTCATCTGTATAGCTCATAAGAATGTTTTAACTATTTAAATGAATTATTCAAAATATGGACAGAACTCAAAAGATAGGCATGCCATATTTGTCTTCAGGCCAAACACTTATTTATAGTTTTAATGATAAGCCTACAGTATTTGCAATGAGTTTGTATTTTATTTTCGGTGGATAAATCATGTTAGGTAACCATTTCTACCACATAAATTCTGTGGTTAATGTGTTTTTTTTTTTTGTTGTTGTTTTTTTGGTCATTGGACTGTGTCGTCTAGTTTGATTCTCTCTTGTGTGAACATATCACACACTGCTTTTTGTAATCACAGTAAAAAGACACAGGTTCTGGATGTAGTCCTTTCTGCAGAAACTTCCAAGAGGAGAGACCACCAAGGAACGTATCAGGACTGCTAGAAGAGTAAAATAACATTCTGTATTAAACTATAAAAGATGGCCCCATCCAGTTTATAGGGAGAGAGAACTTGACATGTGTCGATTTGTACCCTGTTTTTGCTGATGGAAGGTACATTGAGTAATGTGTTTCTATAGGAGTTGGGTTCTACCTCACTCCTGCAGTACACATATGCAGGTGGACAGCAAGCTGTAAAAAGGTCTATGAAGACCAGTGCTTTCAATAACTAAAGTGATGTTCTTGAAGACAGTATGTCGTGATTGTAGGTTTTTGTGCTGTGTCATGAAGGTTCCACAAAGAGCATTGATTCTTAATCATTAGCATTTAAATTAAAAAGCAGAAAGAATATCTCCTTCCTAAATGTACCTGATTTCTTGTCACTGCATACTTCTGCAGTCGCTGTCTTTGAGTAAATGTGTGTGTGTGTGTGTGTGCAGCGTTCCAGTTTTTTAGATAAGTAGATACTGAGAAACTTGCCGTTTTGACTTAGAAAGCGTAAATTATACTGAGAAACTTTTGGCCACTCATTAACCCTTTTAATTTTTTTTTTTTTTTTTTTTTTTTTGCATTATACAATTTTGAAACAATATTCCAACACAAGTATCTCAACAATTACACAATTTACTTTAAATATACAACAAGACATTTATTGTGGCTCTGCTCTGATTTTGAATCATCCTCTGATCCTATGCAGCCCTACCAGTTGTTATCACAGATAGACTGCATTCATAACATCGTGGCCTGCATAAAATTGCTTTATACTACTGCATAAAACACTGGCATCTGCACTGCCTTTAATTGTAACCATCTTTTTCCCCATTGTTGGAAATACCAAATTCTATTTTTTCCCACTTTTTATCAACATATTAATTAAATATGGCATTTGAACATAAATTTAATGTTGGTAGTTAAAATAAGTAAACTTAATAAATATTACCACAATTAATTTTTTTATCCCCCCCCCCCAATCAGACGCTTGTTGCTGTAGTACTAACGCACCTGAAGTCACTTCAAACCTGTCAATGTTTATAGACATAACTTGGCTCATTGCTTGCATTAAAATAAGCAGGACAAGCTAAGAAATATACTACAACAGTTGAGAAAACCAAATGTCCAGCAGTTGTGAGAATCATATTTACGTCTTCCACTAACACAGTAGTTCAGTCTACAAATAAAGGTGTGTAGTGTAGTGATTACATCCTTTACACAGTAAAGCGATCCATTTCCTTTAAGGATTGTATAGCTAGAAAAATAGTGTTGAGCTCATTTCTTCGTCATCAGAAAATATAACTCGGTTAGCAAATGGCCATGGTTTAAAATTGCTAATTATAGCGTCATTAAAGGCAGGTAGTATGGATAGAAATAAACTAAACAATAATGAAATACAGTTAATTTAGCTTGCTTCAGGAAATCTCCGCCTTGAGCGCAGTACCTTAGGCAATAGTTTTTCAGCATACAATGCAGTACTTTCCCATTGTTGCCATCTTATTTGCTTTCTTATTCTCTACGTGTTTACGACTGCCATTATGCTATTTAATGGTTTTGACTTGTACATGATCACGCGAACTTCAGCAAAACTTTAAGAATACTATCGCACCATCCTCATATTGATAATCAGATTTCTTTTAACTCTGTCTTACTGAAACATTGCTTGTTTTTCTTCGTTGGTGCAGCCGTCATGCTAAGTTTCAGCAGAGACGTAGAGTGATGTCACATGATGAATAAACTCGCAAAAAAAATGGACATGGTATGTCTTCAATTGCTATACCTTTAAATGGGTATTTTTAACTAATGTGCTGATTTACATTTACCAGTTTCAAAACGCATGCGAGGATTTCTGAAATGGTCATTTTTAAAAAGGGAAATAAAATAAAAACCGTCAAAGTGTGAGTATTGTGATTTTTATTTATGTTTACCGGAGTATTTATACTTCTAAATAATGCTGATTTTAGTATTCAATTATACAACGAGTTAAAGACTGTAAAGTTCATGAGCAGCACCCTCAGACAGAACAGCCAGACACCTGCTTTGCTCAAGCTGTTGATTCTCTGGTGCCTGAGCGAATTCTGCATTTGTGTGACGTGCATTTTTACAGAGGGAAATCAGAGAATCAGCTGCAAGACAGACAAAAATCTGCTTATGTTAATGCTTTGTAAGAATGGTCTGAAAATAATAGGTTTACCTCGAGTGGCTGTAGTCTTGATTGAGGTTGATATTTATGATAACTTGCAAAAGTAAACTGTGAGAGCGAAGGTTATTGCCAGTTACTGTGAAAAATGCGCGCATTTTAGCCTTAGAGGGAACACGGTATCTCAAATAGCCGCTACTGTACTAGAGAACAGTGACCAATGTATTGCACTTAGGCTTGCAGCAGCAATGCAAGGGGAATTCCTAGTAATTTCCAATGACACGTCTCTGGCTAACTGCCTAGTCTGATATACAACTTTTCAAGTAAAACTGTTTCTATTTTCATTCCCTTTAGCCAAGAATTGTAATATTTAATAAATCCTTACAGGGGTCTAATACATTTGTTAGGGATAGTTCTATTGCAACATAGTCAGGACTTGCTCTGCCATAGTATTTGTATCTTCTGTCTGGATCTGTAAACAGAACTAATGTAGCTGTGTCTTATTAACTTCTGGAGACTGACAGGCCCAAGTCACATCTGAATGTCACACCAAATGCCATTAGTCCAAAATGCTTTGCCCTTAAGTTTAGATGAAAGTTCACAATTACTCTCCACTGTATTCCTGCTTGGAGTAGGAATCTTTGCAGTTGGTAGTTTATAAATCATGTCTATAGCCAAACAGCACAAGGAGAACTTTAAAAGATATTTTTATTATTTTATCATATGTGTATTTTCAAGAATGCAGTATTTTTTGTTTCATTTCCTTTTATTAATCCACCTAAGAAAATCCAGCTTCTGAAATTTCTGAGAGTGTAATCATTCTGAGCCAAGAAGCTCCTCTCGAATGACTGGGCCTTCCCACAAGCAGTTGTAATTAAATGACACAATTTTAAATGTATTTACTTGAATTCCGTTTGGAATGGCACTGGAGGGCACTCTTACAAACACAACTCTAAATACATTTATAAAAAAAATGACAGGCGCCCCATCACATCTCAAAGATATGCTAACAAATAAAATTGACAGTCCTGCACAATATATTAACTGAATCCAAATAATTGTAAACTTGGGCGCTTTTCTGGAAGGAGAATCCGCCCGTAACCAAGCACACAAAAGCTCTGTGTGTTATTCCTTCTTGTCGCTTCTTTCAGTTTCGGCTGCTCAATTAAGCACTGGGTAGTCGAAACGGGAGTTGACCGCATAGAGCCTGGAGGAAGGGCTGCCCTCAGCCATGGATTTAATGAGGTTTGCCCCTAAAAAATAAAAAAAAATATGTGAGTAGGGAGTTTTTCCTTACCCGAGTGCTGAGCGGCTCATACTTAATTCTGCGGGGTGAGTGGCTGGGTTGGAGTGGCTGGGCTCTCTCCCCCGGCGCAGTCATGCTCTTGGGGACGGGCCATGTCTCAGCTGCTAATTTTCATTAAATTCAATATTTGGGAGACATGTGGCAGAGTACCACTGTAGAGCGCGTTAATTATTTATCATTATTCTCCATTCATGGTTTGGCGGGCTCATCTTTTTGGGGGGAGGTGGCCCATAGCCACTTCCTATCTGTGGCACTGGTGTGCATGCAACTGTTCATGTATTTCCAACCGGCCTCGCGCAGGTAACCGTCAGGCACCCACGGATGAGACCGCCGGCCAAATTTATCTTTCACTCGGGCCCTGAGCGCCCTTCACAGTTCATACATCATCTGCTATTGCAATCTCAATCATCATCATTCATTCATTGCCATTCATTCATTGCCATTCATTCATAGCGGATTCTCCGTGCTGAATTGTAAACTTAGTTGCTTTTCTGGAAGGAGAATCGGCATCTAACCAAACGTCATCAGCAAGCGCATAAAAGCACTGTGTGTTATTCCTTCTTGTTGCTTCTTTTAGTTTCAGCTTCCATCCTCCCCGGCCACCAGGTGGCCCATAGCCACTTCCTATCTGCGGCACTAGCGTGCATGTAACTGTTCATGTATTACCAGCCGGCCTCGCGCAGGCAACCGTTGGGCACCCGTGGACAAGACCTCCGGCCAAATTTATCTGTCACTCGAGCCCTTGAGAGATTTTTTATTTATATATATAATTGTATGTCAATTGTATTTTTTAAAAAATTTTCTGCATTGGAACATGAATCCTTTCGGTAGTATAACTATATATAATAACCCAAATGATATTATTATAAACTTCAGAACTTTTATCCACCAATCAGGATAGAATATAATAGAAAGAAAGCAAAGCATAAAAAAACTATATACAGCCCAACAATCGTGTTGCGAAAACAAAGTTAATTAAATTGTGTATATATATATATAATCTCTATATATATATATATATATATATATATATATATATATTATATATATATATATATATAAATCTGCTAACAAAAAGGTGAAACAGACTTTCAAGGAGAACCTGATAGAAAAGACAGTTTGCCTAATCTTAGATAACCTTGGAATGTATTGAAGAACTGTATCCTTTATTCAGGCTTTCTGCCTATGTAGTAGTGTGTTCCTCCCAAGAGACTGCCAAAGGTTAGAACCAAAATACAAGCTTTTCAATTAGTAAAAGAAAGGCAGAGAGAGATGTCAGCATGGGTCACCTCAGCAATAAGCCTTACTATTCTTTACAGTTCCACTGACAGGCGAGCTACTGGGGAATACAGACAAAAAGTATTCATACAATTAACAACTTGGAGGTGCAAAGGAGATTGTACAGACTGAAACATAAAGGACTGAGTAAATACTCTGGTAAGCATTATTTGTAAACAGAGTGATCATGCATTATACAAATACCTTTTTGTATTCAATGCTCCTGAGCTCATTTCTTTTTACTGGACCTCAATGTGGAATCTATCTTGCATTCATTTCAATCCATCAACAGAAAGACCGGGTGAACTGACCTCCTGAAAATTACGCCACACTGCTAAGCAGATACAGAGATTTGATACAGTGCCTGATTAGAAGTATTCACCCCCCTTGGACGATTTCAGTTTGTTGTGTTACAACCTGAAATCTTGATACATTTAAATGGGATTTTTTTCCTTTGATTTACACAACCTACTCAACACTTTGAAGAGGCAAGAGAATTTTTATTGTGAAAAAAAAAAAAAAATGAAATGCTTATGGTTAGATAGGTATTCACCCCCGAGTCAATACTTGGTAGAACCACCTTTAGCAGCAATTAAAACTGTGAGTTTTTTGGGGTAAGTCTCTACCAGGTTTGCACACCTGGATCGTGCTTTATTCGTTGGATGGGGATCGTTGGTGGACAGCAATCTTCAAGTCTTGCCACCGATTCTCATCGGATTCAAGTCCGAGCTTTGACTAGGCCACTCTAGGACATTCACTTTCTTGTTTTTAAGCCACTCCAATGTCGCTTTGGCTGTGTGCAGTGTCGCTTTGGATGCCACCACCGTGCTTAACAGTAGGGATGGTGTTATCTCGGTGATGTGCTGTTTTGGGTTTGCGCCAGACATAACGCTTTGCATTTAGGCCAAATAGTTAAATTTTTGTTTCATCGAACCACAGAATATTTTGCCACATCTTTTCAGTCTCCCACATGCCTTTTTGTAAATTCCAAATGGGATTTTACATGGGCTTTTTTCAGAAATGGCTTCCTTCTTGTCGCTCTTCCATAAAGGCCAGATTTGTGGAGTACCTCAGCTACTGTTGACACATGGATAATTTCTCCCATCTCAGCCATGGAACGCTGTAGGTCTTTCAGAGTTTTCATTAGCCTCTTGGTGTCTTCTCTGACCAATACCCTTCTTACCCGGCTGCTCAGTTGGGTTTATGGCCTGCTCTAAGAGTGTCATAGCGTTTTTTTCACACATTGAAAGTGTTGAGTAGGTTGTGTAAATCAAACGGGGAAAAAAATCCATTTAAATGCATCAAGATTTCAGGTTGTAACACAACAAACTGTGAAAACATCCAAGGGGGGGGGGGGGGGGGGGGGGGGGGGGGGGAATACTTCCTATAGGCACTGTATAGGGTTAAATCAACTTGCAATACTGCCAGCTCTGGCCTGGAAAACCATTTGCATTGCTGGAATTTATAACAGGTTTTTATAGTTATATGTAGCGATTTATAAAGGATGTACCTTAGAGTATTGTACAGCAGTTATTTCACAAGTGAGGCCGAGTGAAAGGAACATTAATGGAGTATTCTGCTTCATATAACAAGTGTAAGTTATGGAAAAGAAAATATGTTTAAAGTTTATATTAAAAGCTGAATTAAGAGAATTACTTTCCTTAGATCAAGCTCTGCATCCACTTAGAAATGCAGTGTAGCAATTCAGTTGTTGGACTGAATGCAAGTTAAGATTCTAAAATGAGAACAGTTAAAAAAAAAATTCAGGTCAGCAGCTTTGAATATGAAAAGCTTATTTGATTCTAGATCTCTCGATACTTGCTTATATTTCTTTACATGATCATTAAACAGTGCATCTCAATTTCTTTTTCTATCTGCACAAAATGATATTTTGATTTTCTAATGAAACTTCAATGAAAATAGGTCCTTCATGCTTTCTTTTTTCTTTCTTATTAAATCAAAGGACTGGCAGCCTTGAGGTCCAAATCAATGCAGAATAACTGAGCAACCTGTAGAGAATACATAGTACCATACATATAGTCATTACTTTTTACCAGTGTTCTAAGGAGGAAAGAGTAATGAGTGGTAGGCTGTGCAGGGGATCAATAATACACTGGCTTTTCACCCTAGTTTCAATCTCACACTACAGTGATGATTAATCATGATCCAATGTCTTAACCAGTTTCTTGTGGATCTGCACAAGTGTATCAAAACAGCCTTAAAGAGCCAGTACCATGTCCATGTACTGGAAATTATAACAATACCTGTAAGATGTATTTGACCCTGCTGTAGGATTGAGAGCCAGCACACTAACTGTACGTCACTGATATGATTGTCTGCTTAATTTACAGCTTCACCAAAAAAAAAAAAAAAAAAAAAAACACACACACACTCTAAAAAGAAAAGGCATATTTTTTAAACAAAATCTGTGAACATTTTCCAGGATTTTGTCAGGAATAAAGGTATGCATTTATATTTGAATACACAGTAAGTAATTTAGCTCAAATTTAAGACTAGCAAAATTAATTCCTGTGAACTCTAAACAATATTGCCTTTTCATTTATGGTTTATACATAGGCCGAGTCTTTATACAGAAGTAAATCAAATATAACTAGAGATTCCAGTGGTACATAAAAGCAGAAGATAATTTCATTGTCACTGAGGAACTGTTGTTGCTGATATTGTTAATGAGAAACCAATTATATTGAGCTGATCCCCTTAGTAACACAGCAGTACTTTGAAACTGACAACAGGAATTAAATGCTCAACTATATGACTTCTCTCTCTCCCCTGTGAGTGCCTAGTTTCCTGCCATACTTTAACTTGTAACTCCCAGTTTTGTTGTGTTCAGCATATCCGAATGTACGGCATAATGTTGTCTGTATTAGTGTGAGACAACTGTATACATAAATGAGTTTCAGTGTCAAGAAAAACAAAACTGTTCACTTCAAGTGTTCAACACCAAAGTGTTACCGGATTTGTAACTGGAGTAACACATGTCCGACTTGTTGTAAGCCTCGTTAAGGTGATCACTGCGCAGAACTGTTTATATATATATATATTTATATATATATATATATATATATATATATATATATATATATATATATATATATTATATATATTTTTTTTTTTTTTTTTTTTACTGTGGCCAACTGGGTATTTACCCCATTTCTCCCCAATTTGAAATGCCCAATTTGAATCTCACTTCACCTCTGAAAAGGCCGCCACCCACCAGATACAATGTGACTTGCATAAGGTTCTTTACATATAGTACAATACATAAATACATGCTGCACGTACACACTGCATATGTGAGTTTCACACTTATAGATGGACTTGCATAATTATTCACAAATCCTCCTCCGAAGTTTAGGAAAGTTTTTTTGTTTTTTTAACTGTTTTAAAATCGCAGACACAACTTCTTCTCAAGGTTGTTAAAATTCCAAGTATGTTTGATTGTCATTGATTGAGTGTTTAAATGTATGAATATCACAGATGTACTTGGGGTGTGTGATTTACAGATATGGATTTAAATATATGTTGAAATGTCATTCAAAAAGAGAATTATACACAGTAGATGCAGACGCACGGTATGTTAAGTTACAGTATGCTAGTACACCAGAGCCAACTTTTTATTTATTTTTTTATCAGCGAGTGTAACAGAGGGGAGATCTGTGCTGACTCTTCTAGTGCGTTAGTGCTGCAGGAAGAGGGCAGCAGCCTTACTATATCTGCCTGTCGGTCACGGCAGTAAAAAAAAAAAAAAAAAAACACTAAATAAAACTGGGCACCTGTGCAGTGTTTCCAAGTAAGAAAATCCGAAACAACAACCCGAAAGAAACCTAAAAGAGAAGAAAACACCCTAGTGTCTCCCGTGTGTCAGTGAACTACCCACCACCCTTCCACACTTTGCGGTTCTGTGTTAAATTAAATGCAATGAAACCAATAATTGTGCATACGAGAGTAAATGAGGGGAAGTTTTGTCTTGTGATGTTTAATTAACACACTTTTCATATGTCATTTGGCTTCAACTAATACATTAAGATTTTAAACAAGCTAAAAAAAATAAATAAATAAAAATAATAAAAGCACGTTAAATTAGGCGACTTCAAAAATGAAATGCGATTTAAAACTAGGATTGGGGTGAACTATACACGTAATTTGTCAGCTCTGTTTGAGATAAAATTAAGGTGACCAGAATTAGGCGTAGGCAAGATATGAAGGTAAAAACAAAGATTGTTTTGTAATTAACAGCTTTTTTTTCAGAGTTTAATTGTGAAAACAGATTCAGCTCAATTTGTTTAAAGTGATGTCATCTGATTAAAAATAAAACTTCAAGCCCTACTTGTGTGTGTTCGCATTTACTTTTTCCAAAATACTTACTTCTTTAAGAATATGCACCTCTATTAATATAAAGCATAACACATCCTTTTAAAATAAAATGCAGCGCGTGGTGGGATACTGTCGTATGCATTCCCACTGTTCATTGCGCTGCTGTAACTGAACTATTCTAAGTGTGTGAACGCATTAAGCCTGACTAAACATGAAACGGTACTTCAGTGTGGACGCTTTGAGCTGGATTCATTAAAATGTTTTTTTGAGTACGGTTCTCGAGATCGGTTATGTAGTGTGGACAGGGCCTTAGAGGGAAGACAGGATTCTGAGAACTAGATTGAGCAACAGGGGTGCTTTACATTAAGTTTTAAAAAGTAACCAGAATATGATGTGAACTTGAATTTAAACAACAAGAAGCAGCATACATTAACTCTAATTACCTAAACATACCAAGCTGCTCTTTAAATGGTACTTAATTTGTACATCCTTAAGAAAGCAAATGGCCCTGTGGGAGCCATTTAAAACAATGGCATAGTGATAATGTTTTCTAGTTTTGTATTAATGCATGTTTTATATTAATCAAGATAACAAAACAACATGCACACAGATTCATAAAACACATTTGAGCATTTGTTTTACATAAGAGTTTAGGTCTGTCTGAACTGCAGGCAAAAAGATGATATATAATACAATATATTGCAGCTGAAAAAATAAAAGGTACCCTTTGTTGTCTACATAAATAATTAATACTATGATTACAGATATGTTTAAAATTACCAAGTGTTTAGCAGTGCTAGTTAATTGGTCATAGAAAGATTCAGTCCCCTTTTTACCAAATGCAAATATCAAAATTGTACAGAGCTAAACCACACATCTTACATCTACTTCCAAACCTCCTGGCTCCCATATCATTTAATCATTGGATCTTTTATATCTAAAAGGTATAAGTTACATCAGAAGTGATTCAAAGAAGATAAAGGAAGAGATCAGTAGAGATACAGAACAATGACATGACCTGATTTTCCCCGAAGTGTCCCAAGCAGCCCTGTGCGAGTGCAGCCTGTATACAGTATTACATCCAACTTTGTTCATAGTGTTATAACTATATACTTAAGTACATAATTTGGGGCTAGTGCATTCAAATTTAACATTAAGGGAAGCTCAACAGGCCGTCATTTCTTAAATGTAAAACACTAATGTGCTAATAAAATGTCTCATCATAAATATTTTATGATATTATTTGTATTTGTATTATTTATTTATTTATTTATTTTCAGCTCAAAGTCAGTTTACGGCCTTCCTATGCCATTACGGAAGTAAAGATATCAGTGGCCTGCATACGGGGAACATAATCCTCCAGTCGACTTTTAAAACACTGGGGCCCAAATTTATAAAGGGGAAAAACCAACCGCAAAAAACCACGTAATGTGCGTGCTCAGTACGGCCGCGCTCATCGTCAAAATAACGACCTATTTTATAAGACTGCCTGAACCAGTATTGTTAAATACCAGAATGCCATATTCCAAAAAATACATTCTGTAGGCATTACTAAAATAACAGTGGAGGTCTCATTGTATACAAGACTTTTTTCTTTCATGAACCTCGGAATATCATTCCACCTTTTCTTAATCTTCTCCACTGTTCTTTTAATAATGCCTACACTCTAAGAAATAAGGGCTCTCATTAGAACCTGCTTTGCCACTGTGAGGAGACCTTTTTAGGTGCTTCCAAATAACCTTTTTTTAAATTAATTCTATATTCTCTATTTGCAGACTTTGTTTTGTCATGTAAGCTATGAAACGTATTTAAAATTGGAGTTTGCAAAACAATAAGGTACCGATACTGTAAACCATAATTTACAAACTGACTTGATCAGAAGGGTTAAAAAGGGTTTTGCAAAATGTTATTAAATGTTTCTTTGTCCTTAAATGATGTCTCCTTCTTGCTGCAGACATTAATCCTTGCCTTTTATATATCCTACAGTCTGACTGTGACAAATTAACGCCTCCTTTTCTTATCAGAAACGCCCCAGAATTACATATGCATACAGAATTACATATGCATCAAGACCTAAAGCCCTTGCTCCCCCCCCCCCCCCTCAAAATCACGTATTAATTGTGTGTTTATGCCATTGCCTGTTTTTTTTTTTTATAAATCCCATCCAAAAATTCAGAGTCCTCAACGCCAGTTTTATGGTTGTAAAACATGCAGAATCCTTTTATAAATCTGGGCCTCAATGTGGAAGTTACTGTAATTGCCATTGAATGGTAGTCAATTGTAAATTGAAGGAAGGGCAGCTTTTCTTGTTTCAAAATCAACATGTTAATGAATCAATTCACTGAATACCTACTGAAAAATCTATTCCGTGGATGAGTATCGAGTAGCAGCACACCGCTAGTGTCCGGAACACTGAAAACATGAAGTCAGAATCTGAAATGGTTTATGATTTTTTAGCGGTTTAAATAACAGCAGCGGATATAAGCTGCCCCTCATTACCACTTTTTTTTTTTTTTACTCCTGGAATTTCTTATTAACAGCCTGTGTGTTTCCTATAACTGAGCCCTCAGGGGATCTGTATTTAACAAACACACAGTTTCTTAAATGCTGTCAATTTTTTAAATAATGTCTTCATTTGCATAATTACCAGCCAACTGAGATTTTATGATTTTCAAGTTTTGGATGCATACAGGTAAATAAATATGCACCTTGTTTTGTTTTCTTTCAGTAAATAAATAAAGCTTTTGATAAAAGAATACTGTACAAATATACATTTATGCTAATACCCTCCAACAAGTATTAGTTCATACTGATTATCACCTGGATTATCTTCTAGTAGTAATTGCATGATATATTAGTACAGGCGATCCTCGACTTATGATGCTTTAATTTACGACGAATAACACTTTTGCATTATTCCCGCTTCGACTTCACTACATCGATACGGCATTTACGATACGGCGAGACCTGAGCCATGCGTCATGTGCGCATGCTTTGTGTCCGAACTACAGTACATGATTTATTTATTTATTTATTTATTTTTATTTTTATGCATGTAACTGTATTTATTTATTTTATTAATTTATTTGCCGTTAACAATGTCTGATAAGAGCAGCTGACTCAAAACGAAACCTAAGCTGTGAACTCTGTCACATGATGATGGGCTTAACTTCAGACGATCGTATTTCCTGCTAGGAGTACCACATACACACACTGAATAAACCTTTGAAAAGACATAACCACCGGGCTGAGCGTAAAGATTTAAATAAATATTTGCATGAGTACAATATAACAGGTCATTTTTGTAAAACTGTATTATCTGGCTGAAGAGTCAGGAACGTAATCCCAATTTCTAACATTGTTCCTATGGGAAAATGTGCTTCGACTTACAACGTGACTTTCAGGAACCAATTGTGTCGTAAGTGCAGGACTGCCTGTACACTGTAAATACAATGTAACTACATGTAGTTAATGTACCAATATATTTTGAGGTCTATCCAGTATTTTCAAAGTCTCGGGTAATCGTACAACAAATGCCAGAATTGATTTGTTTCACAGCTTCAATATTGGTTAAATACCTTTCACTACCCCATGGCCTTTTTGCTTGCTGTATGCCGAAATAATGTACATCTAGCCCATCTTTATGAACTTCTTATTAAATTATGGCACTGAGGAATTTATATTGTTTTATAACTATATTTGCACTGTTTAACTAAAGATTAAATATACACAAGAAAGCAGTCGATGTTGCTAATCCTAATGGCTTTAACACAATCCTAATATATAGTGTGTGTGTGTGTGTGTATATATATATATATATATATATATATATATATATATATATGGGTTGTATGGAAATATGCAAATAAAGCATTACAAGAGCCAATCAAATCGCGTGAAAGTTGCCTAACTTTATATGATTTATAATTTACGATTTATTAGCCCCAAAAAGGGTGAAACATGTATGAAGCTACTGTATTTAAACTTGTAAAACACTGTGACTGTAGAAACCTTAGTTAGGCAATTTTCACATGATTTGATTGGCTCTTGTAATTATTTATCTGCATATTTCCATGCAACCCATTGTTTTTAAATATATTGCTTTCATTCACCGAAAAGTCCATCTCAGTCAAAAATAAAATCTACAAATTGTTCTAAATTAATTACAAATATAAAACAGAAAATAATTGATTGCATAAGTATTCAGCCCCTTTGCTATGGCACACCTAAATAAGCTCTGGTGCAACCGATTGTCTTTAGAAGTCACATAATTAGTTGAATGGACTCCACCTGTGTGCAGTTAAGGTGTTTCACATGATTTCAGGTTAAATACACTTGTCTCTGGGAGGTCCCACAGTTGGTTAATACATTTCCTAACAAAAACTACATCATGAAGAGCTTATTGGCCTCAAAGCGAAGCGTTATGTTTGTCACAAGCCTAACACCACACATCATCCTAAGAACACCATCCCTACCGTGAAGCATGGCGGTGGCAGCATCATGTTATGGGGATGCTGCTCTGCATCAAAGCCTAGAAAGCTCGTGAAGATAGAGGTCAAAATGGGTGCAGCAAAGTACAGAGAAATCCTGGAGGAAAACCTGCTGAAGTCTGCAAGAGACTTAGGACTTGGAAGAAGATTCATCTTCCAGCAGGACAATGTCCCCAAACATATAGCCAAAGCCACACTGGAGCAGCTTACAAACAAAAATGTCCATGAACCTGGAGTGGCCCAGTCCTCAATCCAATTGAGAATATGTGGAAAGAGTTGAAAATTGCTGTTCAAAGGTCCCCATTCAACTTGATGGAGCTTGAGCAATTTTGCAAAGACGAATGGACAAAAATTGCAGT
Organism: Polyodon spathula; assembly: GCF_017654505.1. Classification (NCBI taxonomy): domain Eukaryota; kingdom Metazoa; phylum Chordata; class Actinopteri; order Acipenseriformes; family Polyodontidae; genus Polyodon; species Polyodon spathula. The sequence goes on from NC_054548.1 coordinate 23,027,305, forward strand.
ATCCAGATGTGAAAAGCTGGTAGAGACTTATCCAAATAGATTCATGGCTGTAATTGCTGCCAAAGGTGCCCCTACCAAATATTGACTCAAGGGGGTGAATACTTATGCAATCAATTATTTTCTGTTTTGTATTTGTAATTAATTTAGAACAATTTGTAGATTTTATTTTTCACTTTGACATTATGGACTTTTTTTGTGTTGATCAGTGGCAAAAACTCCTAATTAAATCCATTTTGATTCCATGTTGGAACACAATAAAACGTGTTAAAGACCAAGGGGGGTGAATACTTGAGAGCCACCAATAAATAAATAAAATAAAAAAAAAATATATATAACTTCAACAAAACAGAAATGTAAATGTAATATACACACACACTCTGCAGAATCTAACCGTCAGTAAACAAATCTCCAGATAATGTACCTCAGTACAGAGACACACTTTTCCATTGTCTTTAATTTTGAAATATCCATGCTTCATTAGCCTCTGAGGCATATCTGAGAAAAGTGAACACAGATTAATGACAACACACAGGGGTGAGACTTGTTTACTCGGGCTGTGCCGAAACTTGTATTATCTGAGTAATTACATTTAAGAAATTTGCAGTTATTAGGTATTAATTAAATGAAATAAAATGTGTTAGTTACTCAAGACAAAACAATGCAGCCCCTCGGTTTTCCTTGTTTACACAATCATTGAGATTAATTTTGAACTGGCAAACAACATATTGGTGTTGATCAGTTCAAAAAACACAAAACTGTCTTGGAGGCATAACTGCTTCGGGGAAAACATTGACTGATATGGGAAATCAAACTAGAAAAAAATATACAGTGTGTATGACCCATCTTAATTCTGCCAACACCTGCATCACTTGGCTAAAAACCACTCATACTGTAAATGTCTGATTACAATTCATTTATTCACAGTCAGTTATCCCTTTATGTTATCAGAGCTGTACTGTTGATCACATGCTCAATCAAAATTAAATGGATTAACATAGCCTACAAGACTGAGGTCATATATGTCACCTTCACAGTAATTCCTGTTGGTTATAATACAGTATACTGTATGCTTAGTACCTACCAGGTAGTCAGTGTGATCCACCAGTTTTTATTCAGACCCTCCCCACATGCTTCTTTCAGTTTGTTCTAGAAAATCTGTGAAATTACTTAGAACTATAAAGTTTATGACATATGTTACTGTAAAAGTTTTACTGGTAACTGTCCACACTTACCTTGTAAGGTGCTTTTCGGACAATTTGCCAAAGCTTATTGGTAAAGATACTTGCTTATTCTTGAGCTTTGCCAGTAAATGTCCAAAGTAAAGCTTTATCATGTTTATTTAGAGATTTGCCAATATTCAGACCTTTACCGCAACATATAATCAGGATTCCTGGTTCACTCTACTGATTGATGTTGGTCATTTCGGTGTTTATTTAAAACATCTTAGTTTGAGTTCCACACATACATTACGGTAAATACAATTCAAGGATTTTGCAGTCGTTTTTTGAATTTATTTCACTGGTGTTTTTCAGCTTTTATTGACTACAATTAAATATCAAGAACACTGTTGTAACAAGGAAACACATGGTTCAAATATCACCTCAGTATTTTCTGTAAAATGTTCTCAAATAGCTAGAATGACTAAAACACAATTTTGTGGAAAAAAGGCAGAGCCATTGGTATTCTTTAATGTTCTTGATGCAATGGTACAGTACTACACATTCTACATAATGGTGAACTAAAATAACAATGATCAAGCAAAAATTATACTTCTTGTACTTACAAATGTCATGCGAGTCATACAAAAGCCTTCTTAATTAGTAGAGGATATTTCTGTTCCTGTACTGAGAATACGGACATGCATAAGGAACGTAGGTAGTTTCACAGCTGACAAAGCCTTGCAATGGCCATTGTTTACTATAAACATGTGAAATACTCAAGATTTCATTCTGACATCTAAAACTGATTTTGTGCCTCTTCAGTCTTTGGGGGTTGCCTAATACTTATATGCTACTTAATGTTTTATAGGCTGCTTGTGCGGTTCTCCTCTCTTCTTCTGCATACTCTGCTAGGGGATAATAAAACATGTTGCTGTTGGTGAAGTGGAGGGAAGGTCCTCTCTCCAGCAGAATGCACAATCAGGCTGGTACAAGGCTAGAATTTCAATGTGCTTTGAGAGTGTCGAATGGAATATTTAAACAGGAGACTAAGTAAGAAAGAAGCCACGCCAAGCCTCAACCCGAAACATGTAGACAGTGTGATGTAAATGTCTGCGAACAGCAATTTTAGAAAAGGCTCAGCTAATATTAACCTCCACTATAACAATCCGGTCCAAAGGCTTGCAGCCAAACTGCCCCGCTTTCTTTTTAGGTACTTGTACCTAATTAAACTTTACCATCCTTCGACCCATTCTAATCCAGTAATATCCCTTATCATAATTTAACAGCGCAGAAAAATGGCAATGAATTTCAAAAGGAGTACGTTTGCTTTATTGGGCATAACTAGGGCCTCTGTTTTTCATTTTTTATTCATTTCCTTTTCCATTGCTTATTTTTTACAGCTATTTTCAAGTTTTATGTCAATCCGTTTTTTTGTTTTTTTGGGGGATTTTCGCTTTTTGTATGAAAGCACTGTTTTCGCATACTTTACAAAATGCTTGGTCAAAATATGTATAATAGTACTCGACAGTACTTTCACACTTAAGTCGTACCTTCTTCTTTTGCTGTCTTCAACAACGAAATTCTTATAGTCACAGGCACATTTTTCTGACGTTTTTGTGTGTAGGCATTTGTTTTTTTATATTTTGCCACAATTTGCAAATCGGTTTTAAATTCAACCACTCTAACGTAATATAGCTTTAAATCCTGCGAAAATGGCTTCTAATTGTAATCTCATTTTAAATCTCGCAAGTGGAGTCTCCAATAGAAATGTAAGAAGTTTCTGCCACTCAATAGTTGGGGCGGGTTTAAAATACTCAGAACAAATCAATGATAGATACGAGTCAGGAAGGAGGGACATTGCCCAGCTGCACTGGAAAAAGTTTTTTTGTAGTTGTAAAATAAGAAGCCATTGGCATAACTATATAACACACACAGCCTCTTTCACAACAGAAACAAAGCTGTCAAATAATACAAAACAAAACACTACAGGCCCAATTTTCATGAAACGCAGTCAAGCACCCTGAACAATGTGATTGTAAAAACAGTTTGTCCACAACACTGCCAGTAATAGGGTAATAAGAGACTGCAGTGTTTTGTTATATTCAAATGGTTGCATTTCCAACTACTAGTATTATTTTTATGATTGACAATTTCAACCTTTATTTAAATAATAATAAAAGTAACTGTATCAATAGGCCTATATCAGATTCCTTTTGTGTGCTATATAAACTAAACTAAAAACTAAACACTAAATACAGCAAATAGACTTGTCTCCTTTTGCAATGGAAGCTTATGACTTTATAAACAGCTGTGATTATTTTGAGAAATCTTTGATTCGTGTAGTGCAGCTGATTAACGTGTTTTTACAGGTTTCAATGCCTGCTTTCATGCTACATTAATATATTACAACCCGACCAAAGCATATGTCATGGACCTAATTTCGCTCCGGTCAGTTACCTGTGGTCACTGTCCCAGTGTCTGGAGAAATATACTCAGGGCTAGACTGTGAATACTGCTTTTGGGTCCCTTCCTCTCATTCTGACAAATGCTACTTATACATAAGGGGCAGCACTAACCCAAAGAGCAAAGCCACACAGTCAACGACCTCACAAAACACAAAAAACCCTGGTTAACATTAGATAGAATTGTGCCATCCACCACTATCAACAACAGCTCTTGCATAATTTCATTTTAAACCATTTGTCCTGCTGTAATTTAATTTACTTATCTAGGTTTCAAATAACAGCAGAAATGATTTCCAAATCAAATATTACTATAAATTGTAAAAAGTTAACCTTTCTGGGAATGAATGAAATACATTTCCCGTGGATTAATATTGCTTGAACATTGGGAGTCACCTAATGAAAGCTATGTTTCAGTGTGCATACAAATATAAATGCATTGTGCAATTGTAATTTAGTATGTTAATATAAATCTGTATTAGCAGATTAGGTTATTTTCCCCTCAATAGGCATTAACTCACCATTTGTTTAATAATCTATACAGTACAAATGAAATGTTATTCTAATGAAAAAAAGAGCAATGAAAACAAACCATTAATAAAAAGCCTCAGAAGTTTTCTCCTGTCAACCTTTCATCCAGCGTATTTAGCCATGTTGAGACTACCACAACAAAGAAATAATACAGGTACTCTATAGGATTCACTTTTCCATAAAATAAAATTGTGCATTACTGTATAATCAAGCAAGAGCTACAACTAAACATGTTCTAGTAGTTGCGCTGCTAGAACACAACAACAAATATTTTCATTCATAAGCACCCTTCACAAAGCCCTAAGCCCTTTGCAGAGACAATGTTAAAGAGAGAGGTATGTACTTATAAGGCTTATACAGTAGTCTATGCTCTTGACCAACAATGGTTTATATACAGATGGCAGTTAGGGGTGTTAAGCTATTAATTAAAACAGAACAAAACATGTTAATATAGAAACCTTCCTCTTATCCTTGGTTATGTTTTTTTGTTGTTGTTTTTTTTCCCAGTGTTTCCATAGAAACGTGTCATCTCTATATTGTCATCTCGACAGTGAATTGCAGGATACAGATCTGGGCAAGGTGTTATCTCCGATACATATCCCAGTTCCCACAGTAGTAGCTTGAGTCACTTTTACGTGACAAATCAGTTGCACGTGCTAGTTTTGCAGCACAGTTTTATTGTTAGTTTATAGCCTCAGAATGGGAGTATGGCAGGAAAAATATCACCCCGGATGACAGGAAAATTCACTTCCAATCGGCTTTTAAAACACTTAATTGTAAAGGTGAGGGAAGGGCAGCTCTTCTTGTTTTGAAATCAACACATTAAGACGGGTGTATTTTGATTTGTTTAATACCTGCTGGCAACTACTTCACAACCCTAATGACAATAAAGGTTTGTGTTCCTGGGACACAGTCCATACCTTTTATAGCAATAAGATCAGGGGGTTATTATCTATTTATTAAAAAACATATTGACTTTGGCAGACCAGCATTGCAAATGATTTTCAAAGGTGTCTGTGGGGTTATATAGGCTAAAAGCTGGTTGTTTCATGCTCTACAATAGTTAAAAAATTAAATAAATAACATTTTGAAAACAAACAGAAAGCAACAACCCCCTAAACTAAACTACACAAAATCTTAATTATACAAGTAGTTGAAAAACAAAACATGAACGCTAAAAACAGATAGAAATAAGTCTGTTATCCCTTGGTTTATAACAAAGGAAGAGAGATCCAGTCCTGAAATAAACTACTGAATAGACAAAGCATGACTGGCAACTGTAATAAACAGATTGTCATTACTAACCCGTTTGTAAAAAAAAAAAAAAAAAAAAGAAAAGAAAAAACACAACCCATCAAATCATTTATTAATTATGTTGCACATTAGAAGACACTGGTATCAAGGTATGAGAATATCTTCTGTCACCACAAAATACTTTGTGTAATTGACCAGAAATGATCAGTCCAGTTTTGTGTCCCATGTATGGACGTTTTCCTTTTCACAATGGGAAAACTAGCAATCATTTATCAACATCTAATCCATGGTTGCAGGTCACTAATAGCCTATCTGACAGACCATGCCATCTGTTCCTAGGCAATAGTCAAGGACAATGTAACTTCCAAACCAGCAAATGGTCTCTTTTCTTAATGTTATCTTTATATTAAGTGTTTTTGGTTAACTGCTGCTTAAAACTAGTATATTGTTTTCCAGGATGGGATTACTATGTACACTTCTTAAAACAACAGCACCTTCTGTTGAAACAATTAACTATTTTAATACTGTTTAAAAAAAAAAAAAAAAAAAAAAAAGTTATGGAGTAAAAAATCACAACCTTCTTAAATTCAGGGAAAGTATAATATTATATATTATGTAGTAGGGAAATCTAAAGTCAAAACATTTAGGGGTTTATTAGGATGATCTAAACTTTGACAGATGCAAATACCAGTCTTTTAATTCACTAAATAGGGCCGTCTATGGAATATTTTACTTACACAAATGCACTAAAGAGATTCACATGTCTTGTTTGATGTTTCATAACTTTGTATTTAACTGATTTTAGATGGTTGTTTTATTTGCAACAGATGTCACTTGATTCACATTTACTTATTATTGCTGTCATGGTGGAATGCATCAATAGGGCTTCTAGCAGCGGAACTCACTCTGGTCACATGACCTGGTCACAGGTCAAAGTGAAAAGTAAGGTTAGACATTGATAAAGGGTTTTCCATAGCATTGAAATAATAGATATTAACAGTCCAAGTATAGGCGGTGACCAATTTACAAAAACATATAAGCTCCCCTCACAGGGATGTCTAAAGACGTTGCGCTAGGTCATGTGGATAATAATATCAAAACAATCACCACTGTGTTTTAAAAGATTTGGTAGACGTTTGATAAATGACAAATGTACAGGCTGTTGGCTGAATGATAAGACAAAGTCCTGGTTAAACTGACTGAAAAACGTAAGGTTGCGGATGCAACCCTGTGTCTCTGAAAGAGAAAATAGCCATCTACTATTGGGTATCGCCGTCGGGTGATAGGATTATGCTGAGCTTAATATAAAAGCTGCCTTTAGGCCTCCGTAGCTCTGACGTCAGCGCCCCGCCCCGCGGGTGCTGAATGACTATGCAGAGCATAGAAAACCCAGCCTCTTTTGCTTCAGGCCACAAGGGATCTCGCTTCTTGATGGCTATTTTCTCTTTCAGAGAACCGGGATTGCATTCACAACCTTACGTTCTCTTTCAATTCGAAAATAGCCATTAACTAATGGGTACTGTGTACCAAAGCAGTCGCGAGGGAGACCATGCGGCAGTAGGACAGGATCGGTCTACATGTAAAAAACATACACAGAACAATGCCTCAGCGTGTGGTTCGAAAGACATATGTCCTAACACTGTTCTATGAACAGAGGGTCTTTAACAGTACGATATTGTACTGGGATACTCTTACCACATGGGTAACGCTGGAGAGCGCCCTCAAAGAGTACAGCAGTCTAATCCAGTCTAACACTAAGTGGTCTCTTCCACTGGTGTAATAGAGTCCAAGACCGTAGCTCCAAAGAGTGCAGCAGAGCAATCCAGCGCATTCAGTCTGTAGAACTTCATGAAAGTGTGTGGGGTAGCCCAGCTAGCTGCAGCACATATTTCAGACACTGGGGCACCTCGAAAGACGGCCCAGGACGTCGCCATACCCCTGCTAGAATGCGCCTTCAATTGCCCTGCAGGGGAAAGGCCAGCTGATTCATAAGCCAGAGCAATGGCGTCCACTATCCAATGGGACAGGCGCCGTTTAGACAATGCCTGACCCAGTGTCTGAACCACAGCACACAAACAACTGTTCAGTGTGTCTGACACCCTTTGTACGGTTAATATAGCACCTCAATGCCCGCACAGGTGGACAGCATATGCAACCGTTGGTCCTCCAGAGAACAGAAGGGAAGAGGACGGAACGCCATCAACTCCACAGATTGGTTCACGTGGAACGGGGATATTACCTTCGGCAAAAACCCTAAAACTCTAAACCCGTCTCCAGCGAAGCGAGTGCAAGAAGGGTGCACTGAAAGTGCATGCAGCTCACTCACCCGTTTTGCTGAAGCAATAGCCAGCAAAAACGCAGTCTTTATGGACATATGCTTCAGAGCCACAGTGTGGAGTGGCTCAAATGAGGCTTTTGTAAGGGCTTCCAGCACCACATCAAGGCGTCACGAGGGGAGGCTAGATGTCCTGGGAGGACGCAGCCTCCTCGCACCCTTAAGAAAATGGGACACCAGGAAATGGTTTCCAGGCAATAACCCATCTATGCGCGTGTGACAAGCAGATATGGCTGCCAGGTACACCTTCAATGTGGAAGGGGACCTACCGTCATCTAATAGTCTCTGGAGAAACTGTAAGATAACTGCCATGGGGCAGGTAACTGGGTCCTGGCCCTGGGCCAGACACCAGTCCTGAAATAACTGCCACTTGTACGCGTATTGCGACCTGGTAGAGGTCTGAATAATGGCAATAGCTGCCGGTGACAGCCATAGAGCTGACAGGCGTTCCCGTTCAGGGGCCAGACCCATAGCTGCATCAGCTGGAGGTTCGGGTGCCACAGATCACCCAGGGCCTGAGAGAAGAGATCCGCTTGCAGTGGGGGGGGGGGGGGGGGGGGGGGGGGATCTGCCTCGGGCCCACCGAGGAGCTACCAGAAGCACTGTAGCTTTCTCTACCCTGACATTCTCTAGGAAGATGAGGAGCAGTGGTATCAGTGGGAAGGCATATAGGAGACATACGGGCCACACGTGGGCCTGGGCGTCGACTCTTAAGGGACTGTTGAGGTCTTTCATCGAGAACCAAAGAGGGCAGAGCATAGACTCCCGCGAGGCGAAGAGATCTACGTCTGCTCTGCCAAACGACTCCCAGATGCGTTCCACTGCCCTGGGGTGGAAATGCCATTCAGAGGCCAAGGGACCTCCTCTAGAGAGGAGATCCGCGGTGTGGTTGAGTCAGCCCGGTAAGTGGACTGCTTGAAGAAAAGCCAGCCGGGGCTGCGACCACAGTAACAGCCGAACCGCCATGCGGTGAAGGCTAGGAGATCTCAGGCCGCCCTGGCGGTTTATATATGCCACGATCGTGGCGTTGTCTGACCGCACCAGCACGTGTTTGTTCTGGACCACCGGAAGAAAGTGCTGTAGGGCAAGATCTACTGCCCTGAGTTCCAGGACATTGATGTGGGCTGAGGCCCAAGGCCCCGTCCACACTCCCCGAATCCCCACACCGTTCCAGACTGTGCCCCAGCCGTGGTTGGAGGTGTCTGTGGTGATTACTTCCCTCGGGAAGATGGGACCCATGGTTGTCCCCTGTCAAAGGTTGGAGGGGATCCTCCACCAGCGCAGGGTTCTCCAGCAGGACTGGGATATCACCAGCCTGCGATGTCTGTCTCTTTGCAGGTGAAGCGCAAACGAGTTGAACCAGGCCTAGAAAGGCCTTTGGTGGAGCAGGCTATGGTCTAATAAAGGTTGCTGTAATGTTCCGTCTGGCCCACGGCCAACACACACACACCTTGTGTTTATCTCTGAAAGAAAAACAAATGTTAGTACAAGTAATAAAATATACAGGTAATAACAATAAGCAATCAAAGTAATAAATAATAATAGTAAGCGAGACAGACTCAAAGAGTCAGCAAGCTGAAAAGAGTAAGAACACTCGAATAAGCAACTCAGCCGAGTGCTTAAGGGGAGATAAACCAGGGGAAGGGGCAGCCGCCAGCTTCCTGTGCACAATTAAGGCAACGGAGGGTACAAACCTACCCATTAGATGATGGCTATTTTCAAATTGAAAGAGAACTGGATAATGTTGCTTAAGAGATGGATTTCCTGAACCAGAAAAAATCTGTCACAGCTTAAGAATTCAATCCATACTTAAGTTTTCTTTTTTTTTGGCAAACTTAATAAATGAAACTCCAATACAACAATTATTCGTTAAGTAACCTTCCGCTGAGAAGTTTTAGGAAAATAGTCCAAAACATGTTCATAAAGCATCACACACATAATTAGAAAAAAAAAATTGTATTAAATAAAGTTCTACCTATCAGAGTTGCTTATAGACAGTGGACAGTGCCAGATATCTGAACAGAGCAATATTACTGAACTGTCCTTGTCTCGGCTTGTTGAAAGATGCTGTCTGAGCTCCAGTCGAGCTGACATGCTGTGCTTGGCTGACTCTACAGTTGCAGGTACAAAACTTATTACTTTGCATTTGGACCAATTGTGTCTTTGTTTAGTACTTGCTGTCCAATATATGTGAACTTTGCTTTCTTTATGGTAACTGAAAATGAAAAAACCTGCACTTGCAAGGATTAATTTTGACTTGGTGCCATGATTTCCCTGTGGCCACCTACCATCTGATAGAAGCCAGCCAGATCTGGAAGCTGATTGGCTGATGATATAAAACTGTTTTCCAATACCGGTGTCTCAGGAAATAAGCTGAACGTGAAATAAATTGATTGCATAAGCACAGTAATGCGAAAGTAAGGCTTGGCAACAGTTTGATTAAAGGGAATGTTCACTGCAAGGGTTTTAATTTTTATCTGACCGTTTTATTTGCAAGACTGTGTATGTTGGTATGTGTTTGTGCCACTGTCTTTTCGTATGAACTTTAAAATGTGTGATTGACGACTCTTTATATGGTAAATTGTTTTAAACCCCTGTCTTTTCATGTTTCTCTAACATAGTTGTCAATTAGATGTAGTTTATGTGTGATCGCGGAGATTTATATATTAAATGACTTTACACGTCAAAATAGTGTAAACCTTTAATCAAAATAAAAAGTTTCAGTAATATAATCTAATGACATGCTGCATCCATAATATTAGTATGACAAGGTTGTATTTTTACATTTTAATATTTGTATAGCTGTAACTTACAGTTTAGATGTGACAAAACGTAGGCCAGTTAAAAAATAAAAATACTATATGCAGTACATTGTTTGTACATATATTTACTGTTACACATACAATTATGTTTATTTAAAAAACATTCTAGGTTTAGGGTTGTGCTTTTTATATTAGGATAGGGTAGACAACAGTTTTTTTTTTTTTTTTTAAGAAAGGAATTGTGTTGAGTACTCAGGTTGGGAATTATAAAAAAAATTCTCTCATGTTGTTTGCACAAAATATATTAAAATAAATGCCATATTCTTTGTAAACATGACAATTGTACCCCTTGCAGTAATATATGGTACTACTAAGGGATAAGATTTGTACTATGTTAAAAAAGGGACCCTGTCAAAACCTCTTTAGATAGGACAGGCTACAGAAATGAAAAATGCATGCCTAGGTAGATATGATTGCTCGTTATATGTCTTACATGGTTGTTGCACTACAGGAATTTACCATTGTGCTGATACAGTAGCCTACATATATTATATGATATCTCTTTCTTACAATAGCTATCTTGGTTGGTATTGAACTACAGATATTTACCACGGTTTAGCAAAGACGTTAGCTCTTTAGTTTTTAACTAATTAATTTATTGTTTCTTCCCGAACTTGTAATTGAAATACATGCATGATAACCAGTTTCCTGTTTGTTTTCTGTCCTAATTATACAAAGTACTGTATGTAAAAAAATAAATGAAACAACAAAGTGCATACTACAAAATAATAATACTCTATAAGCAACACTTTATCATGTGATTGATGTGCACCATGGCCTAGTTAGTAATCACAGCATGCAGCTCTATTTTTTCCATGACTGAAACTTAACTTTAGGAAAATTGCTCGCATACCTGTCCATACAGTAGTGCTTCCCAAAACAAAAACACCTCCAGAAATGTAAAATAATGTTATACATGTAAGACAATTGCTAGATAACATTTGTTACACAAACAGAAACACATTAATGTCACAGGCTACTTACAAATTTCATTTTAAATGATGTTTTTGTTGCTAATATATATTACAGCGATATTCACACCCCCTTATCTAGTGTCATACTCTCGAATATATCCGATCTACTTATTAATATAAATTATAATTACAAAACTAATTAAAAATGATGTATTTTTTTTAGGCTAATATATCTGATCTACAGCGATATTCAAATTCTCTTATCTAGCGTCATTCTGTCGAATATATCTGCTCATTTATATAAATTAAACTTACAAAATTCATTAATTAATTATTGTTAATATATCCAATAAACTTATTTCCCAATCAACTTATTTCCAACAACACTGGTTTATCTATGCTGTGCTGGCAGGTTAAACAAAACCCCATTGGTTAAAAATAAAAATAAAGTCTGAAGACTAAACAATCTACAGAAGAATGGCAAGAGATTTGCAAGAACGCTGCAATGCTAACATAAGAAAATGTTTTAGTACATATACCGAGACATATTGTGGTGTGCACGCCCAGAACTCAAAAGTATCAATCATTTGAAATTGCTATCATTTTGTTTTGCTACAGTGTTGTTTCTGTGGTATTAAACACGAGGCTGGCTTTTATCAATAACAAATGACAGGCTACTTCTCTTCAACTGGACTACTGGAAATGCCTTTACCTTTTCATTATATCAATTTGTGCTTCAGGCAAACTTCTACAGTTATAACCTTCACTGAACACAGATGCTGTACAAATAGTAAAGAAGATGACCCTATTTTGTTTCATTTTCAATACAGACTATATCAACTTGAACTGAACCGGAATTGTAAATATGGACATGAGCTTGTATATTATACTCCATCAACCTGAGCAATGTATTTATTTATTTATTTTAAATGCTGCTACAACAACATTAAACTATAAATACAGAATGTGGTGGCTGCAATGCTCACATACTGGTACTTCAAACAATCTATTATCTTTATCACTAGAATGTGGACAATGTGGGGAAGCTATAAAAAAGGCTAACAAGATGCTCGGATACATTGTGAAAAGTGTTGAATTTAAATCAAGGGAAGTAATGTTAAAACTGTACAATGCACTAGTAAGACCTCATCTTGAATATTGTGTGCAGTTCTGGTCACCTCGCTATAAAAAAGATATTGCTGCTCTAGAAAGAGTGCAAAGAAGAGCGACCAGAATTATTCCGGGCTTAAAAGGCATGTCATATGCAGACAGGCTAAAAGAATTGAATCTGTTCAGTCTTGAACAAAGAAGACTACGTGGCGACCTAATTCAAGCATTCAAAATTCTAAAAGGTATTGACAGTGTCGACCCAAGGGACTTTTTCAGCCTGAAAAAAGAAACAAGGACCAGGGGTCACAAATGGAGTTTAGAAAAAGGGGCATTCAGAACAGAAAATAGGAGACACTTTTTTACACAGAGAATTGTGAGGGTCTGGAATCAACTCCCCAGTAATGTTGTTGAAGCTGACACCCTGGGATCCTTCAAGAAGCTGCTTGATGAGATTTTGGGATCAATAAGCTACTAATAACCAAACGAGCAAGATGGGCCGAATGGCCTCCTCTCGTTTGTAAACTTTCTTATGTTCTTATGTAGAAGAAATTAATACCCAGGCCGTATAAACAGTTCTTCTCTCTCTCTCTCTCCTCTCTCTCTCTCTCTCTCTCTCTCTCTCTCTCTCTCTCTCTCTCTCTCTCTCTGAGGATTGTGGGAAGGGCTTGCAGAGAGGTGGAACGCCGGTGCGGTAGGACCGGGAAATTTAAAACTTTATTTATTTATCTATGTATTTATTTATTTATTTATTTAGTTTAGTTACTTAGTTGTTCTTTTTGTGTGTTTGTTTGTTCGTAGGTTAGTGGTGTGTGTGTGCCGTTGCCTGCCTGACCCCGGGGTTTCGGTGGAGGAGTGCCTGCTGGCAGTAGGAGAGGTGGTGGGGTTTGAAAATATTATGTCGGCGTCAAGAATGAATAAAGCGCTAGTAATATTTTTAGTGGAGGTGTCTCTGGTACACAAGCTGGTAGAGGAAGGATTTACAGTAAAAGGTGAATTTGTTCAGGTTTCCCCTCTAGTAACCCCGGTTACGAAAGTTATTATTTCTAATGTGCCTCCGTTTTTAAAAAATGAGCAATTAGAAAAGAATTTAGCTCGTTTTGGTAAACTGGTGTCCCCGATTAAGGGAATCCCGCTGGGGTGCAAAAATAACAGTGTTAGGCACGTCATGTCGTTTAGAAGGCAGGCGTTTGTCTTACTAAATGATCCTAACCAAGTCATTAATGTTGCCTGGAATTTTAACGTGGAAGGGATGAATTGTGTAGTTTTTGTCAGTTCCGAAACGATGAGATGTTTTTACTGTGGAGAACAGGGACACCAGAGGAAAGCCTGCCCGAGAAAGGAGGCTAGAGCGGAGACAGGGCAGGATCAGGGCGATGCTGGCGGGGAGGAAGTCGGGGGTGTTGGGGGTGAGCGGGAGGAAGAGTCGGCTCCTGCACCGCAGCCGCAGAGCGAGCCCGTGCTGACCGAGGAGGGGGCGATCCAGAAGGAAACCGGAGCAGAACCACCAACACCACGGCCTCGCACAAAGAGACCCAGCCGCAGCCTGTCACTGACGGGTTCGGAGGATAATACCGCTACTACTGAGAATGGTGAAGAATCATTCAAGGTAGTAGCGAAAAAGACACGAATTCAGCGGAAGGCTGCAGAGCTGCCGGATGGCAGAGCGCAGCCAGTGCAGAACTCCGAACCCGTGCAGACAGGGAGACTGCGGGCTCCAGGCGGGGCGTCAGTCCCTCCCAACGCGGAGGAAGAGAGCACAGCGCAGGGTGAGCCGGGCGCGGTGCAAGACTCTCCGCTAGCTGAATCTCAGCCGCCTGAAATGGTGCCGGCTGTAGCAGAGACCGGTGTCGGGGAGTCGGAGGGAGCTGCGGAGGAACGGATTCTCGGGGGCGAGCGAGAGGACAGCGCGGATGAGATGGAGGGGGAGCTCTCTGACTCCTCGCTTATCTCAGACATCCCTGATAGCCAACCCGTCAGTAAGAAAAAGTTATACACACTTGAGCAGGTAAATGATTTTATGATAGAAACAAAAGGGAAAAGGGGAGTAGAAATAGAGAGTTTTTTCCCTGATCTAAGGTTATTTCTCCACTCCGCTCACGTTATAACAAGGAAAGCCACAATAGAAGAATTTGATCAGCCAAAACGTTATAGATTAAAAAAAATTGTTCAGAAAATTAAAAAGGATCTTAAAAGTGGTTCAAAATCTCTTGTTTAAAAATGGCTGTGTTTTATGAAACTTCTTTTATTACTTGTTTTAGTGTGTTAGTTTTTTTAGCTATGATGGAAAGGTGCGTTTTTATTTCTTTTAATCTAAACGGCTGCAGACAGTCTTTTAAGAGGGCGCAGCTAGTCGGGTTTTTAGAGCAGAAGCAGGCGGGGGTGGTGTTTCTGCAGGAAACGCACTCGGATCAGGAGAATGAGGAGGCGTGGCGAGCGGAGTGGAAGGGGCTGTGCGTGATGAGTCACGGCGCTAGTACCAGTGCAGGAGTAGCCGTGCTTTTTAAACCCAGCCTGGGGGCAGTTTTACTAGATATAGATGAAATCGAGAAAGGGAGGATTTTAAAAGTAAGAGCTAGGCTGGGCAGTACAGTGTATGTTTTTATTAATATTTATGCCCCCAATAGAGGGGGCGAACGAATTTTATTTTTTAAGAAATTAAAGCAAGCTCTTTTTAATATTAATAATAATGATGTGGTGGTAGTAGGAGGAGATTTTAATTGTACTGTTAATTTTAATATTGATAGAAATAATGATGAACCACACCCTCAGTCCTCCAGAGAGTTGGCTGCATTGTTAGAGTCCAGTGACCTGGTTGACATATGGAGATGCCTGCACCCCAGTTCAAGACAATACACCTGGTCTCAGTATCACACAGACTGTGTATATAGAGCAAGACTAGACCGGTTTTATACTTCAAAAAACGATTTAAATAAATTTATCAAAGCAAGAATCATCCCCAGTAGTCTCTCTGACCACCACTGTCTATTAATTACAGTATTAATTCAATCAGAACCCCACAGAGCATCTTACTGGCATTTCAATGTAAAATTATTACAAGATGTAAAATTTAAGCAACAATTCAAACTTTTTTGGATAATTTGGAAAAAAGAAAAAGCACAATATAAAGATTTAAGACAGTGGTGGGACATTGGCAAAATACAAATTAAATGTTTTTGTCAACAATATACTATAAATGCAACCAGGTCACTGAACACAGCCGTGAGAGAACTGGAGTCCAAAATCCTCCTCCTAGAGGAAAGTTTAAATTCAGAATTTAAAGAACAGACCCTGGAGAACCTAAAGGAGCAGAAAATCGCGCTGGGGAGCTTGCTGAAGGAAAGAGTGAAGGGGGCGATTGTGCGTTCCAGATTCATGGAGTTGAGAGACATGGATGCCCCCACTAGTTTCTTCTTCAACCTGGAGAGGAAGAGAGCGGACAGTAGACAGCTGTGTTGTATCAGGACTCCTGGTGGGAAAGAACTGCACACCCGGGAGGAAATCAGCAGAGAGGCGGTGCGTTTTTACAAGGAACTTTATAATAAAGAACTGTGCAACATAGAGGACACTGAGCGGCTGCTCCAGGGGTTACCCAGCCTCAGTGAGAAGGAGCAGATTCAGCTGGACGCACCGCTGACCCACCAGGAGATGACCGCCGCTGTCAAGCAGCTCTCCAGCGGAAAGGTTCCCGGGATCGATGGACTGCCAGCAGAATTTTATAATAATTTCTGGGATATAATGGGGGAGGATTTGCTCCAGGTTCTGAGAGAGAGCCTCAGCCACAGGGAGCTGCCTCTTAGCTGCCGTAGGGCAGTGGTTACACTGCTGCCCAAGAAGGGAGACCTATGCCAGCTTAAAAATTGGAGACCTGTGTCAATTTTATGTTCTGATTTAAAGATTTTATCCAAAACAATCGCTAATAGATTAAAAAGTGTTATTGGAACTGTAATACATATGGATCAAACATATTGTATACCGGGTCGCTCTATTTTTGATAACTTGTTTTTTATTCGAGATTTTTTAACTGTAAGTGATATTTGTGATTTTAATGTAGGAATGGTCTCCCTGGATCAAGAGAAGGCTTTCGACAGAGTCGACCACACCTACCTCTTTCATACACTGGAAGCCTTCGGGTTCGGTCCTGGTTTTATTTCTTATATTCGGCTTTTATATTCCAACATTTTTAGTATTTTAAAGATCAACAATGGGCTGAGTCAGCCCTTCCCAGTGTGCAGGGGTATAAGGCAGGGCTGTGCCCTGTCTGGTATGCTGTATTCACTGGTTATAGAGCCCCTGCTGCACCTGCTGAGGGTCAGGCTAGCTGGATGGACAGTGCCCTCCTCGCCCTCCACACCCTCCTCTGCCACAGTGAAGGTGTCTGCCTACGCAGACGATGTGACTGTGTTTGTGAGGGGGGATGCAGATGTCCAAGCGCTGCAGCAGACTCTAAATGAGTTCCAGAGAGCATCTTCTGCCAGAGTAAACTGGGCAAAATGTGACACCTTCCTGTCAGGCGGCTGGGATGAGGGCACCCCTCCTTTCCTGCCTGAGGGGCTGAAATGGAACAGAACAGGTATTAAAGTGTTGGGGGTGCACCTCGGAACAGAAAACTACATGAAAAAGAACTGGGAGGGTTTGTTGGATAGGGTGAGGGGGCGGCTGCAGAGGTGGAAGGGACTGCTGGCTCAACTGTCCTTCAAGGGCCGGGTGCTTGTTATTAATAATCTGGTGGCCTCTAGCTTGTGGCACAAGCTGGTATGCTTGGACCCACCCCAGGGCCTGGTGAAGGAGATCCAGAGAGTGTTGCTGGAGTTCTTTTGGAGCGGGAGACACAGTTTGAGGCCGGCAGTCCTCTACCTCCCTAGTGATGAGGGGGGGCAGGGGCTAGTCAGCATTGCCAGCAGGGTGGCAGCCTTCAGACTGCAGGCGGTTCAGAGACTCCTGTACACTGAGGAGGAGGCTCATTGGAAGAGGCTGGCCTGTTTCCTTCTCAATAGATTTGGGGGGCTGGGGTTAGGAAAACACCTGTTTTTAATTGAGAACACCAGTTTTAGTAAAGCAGGACTTCCTCCTTTTTATCAAAGTATTTTAAAAGCCTGGCAGCTGGTGAGGGTGGAAAGGGATGTGGAGTCCTTGACAGGGCAGGACCTGTTTGAGGAGCCCCTATTTTTTAATCCACTCTTTCCAGTTAAGTTCCTCCAGTCGATGACGCTCTGTGCCAGTTTTTTAAAAGCAGGTGTAACCAGGATGGTCCACCTGTTAAACCTTGAGCTCTCCTGCTGGCTAACTGCCTCCCAGCTAACTGCACAGCTAGGCTGGCACTCAGAGAGGCTTGCAGAAAGACTGATGGGTGAGTTGAGGGGCTGCCTCTCCCCGCGGCTCAAGGCAGTCCTGAGGGAGGAGTTGTCCAGAGGCACAGAGCAGAGACAGCTTTCCTTATTTCCAGGGATGATCGTGTCACCAGCAGTAGGTGAGGAAGGTGACGGCGGTGGAGAGAATGGAGGGACTTTGCTTAAATTGCAGAATGTGGAGGAAATGATCTTTCACACAATGAATGGAAAACAGATATACAAATTGTGTGTTAAAGCCACAGAGTATAGTAGGCTAAGGGGTCTGGTAGACTCTAAGTGGCGAGCTTACTTGGCTGTAGAGGAGGGGCACAGGCCGGTGTGGAGGGTGCTGTACAAACCGCCTCTCGCCAAGAGAGTGGGGGACCTGCAGTGGAAGATTCTACACTGCATTGTGTCCACAGGCAGGTTTCTCCATAGAGTGGACCCCAGCATCAGTGAGCAGTGCGCTTTTTGCTCAGCAGAGGAAACTCTCTTTCATGCCTACAGTGAGTGTGAGAGGCTGCGGCCACTTTTTAATTTACTGCAGGGAATCCTGAATAATTTAGGAGTCGTTTTTAGTAAGGAGCTTTTTATTTTTGGGGTTCTATACAATTTTAAAATGAAAAACAGGTGTGTTCTTATTAATTTTTTATTTGGACAGGCAAAATTGGCTATTTTAAAGACAAGGAAAAATCAACTCTCTGGTTCTGGACTGACCAGTTTAGTGGTTCAGTTCAGGGTGCTCGTGGTCAGCCAGATCAGAGTAGAGTTTGAGTATTTTAAACTGGTCAGTAACCTGGAGGACTTTCAGGAGAGGTGGTGTGTGGGAGACGCCTTGTGTGCTGTGAGTGAGGAGGGGGAGCTCCAGTTTTTGTTCTAATTTTAATTTAATTTTTGTTTTACAGTGTTTTTATTTTGGCTTTAATCTGTTTTCAACAAAGAAAAAAAACACTGTTTGATATTGTTTTTTTTAATGATCCTTTTATTTTGTTTAAAATCTGTTTTTAAGGAGAACACAATATATTTTAGGATTTTTTAAATTTTGCTCAGGCAGTAGGAATCTTAACTTTTGTTGTGTTTTACCTTTATTTGAATTTTAATGGATTTTATTTTAAACATTTAAATAAAGGATCTTAAAAGTCTCTCTCTC